>NC_140480.1:25151268-25316268 GCF_051167445.1 Perissodus microlepis
TCTGGTCATTCAGGTCAGCTTTCACAATAAAGCCCCGAACAGTAGATGTCGAGATACTAATGAGTACTTCCTTAGTTAATAAAGGTAAAGACCAATACACCAAACCAAACCAAAACAGTCCAGTACAAACAATAAAAGCTGGGCCTAACTGCATTTAACAGACACAAAGCAACATTTTTTTACCTCTGTTTTGGTCTCTAGCAGCTTAAACATCGAGCAATTAACCTGCTAAATGTGCAGCCAGCTAGTCGCTAATCATCAGTTTTCTGTTGCAGAAGAAATAATGTTAAATAATCTTTTAACCTGAAAATAGTTGTCTGCTGTTGCTGAAAGTGTCTGGGAGTAAGAGAGGTGGGAGTAAATCAAAAATGAAGTTGTGGACAGGGAGCTTCACCTCACTGTAGAGCTACATAAAACAGTGGGAGCCTGGAAGCAAATGGAGCCGATAATTCTCTCCAGTCTCTTTTGCTTACAGTTCATAAGGTTTCCTGAAGTATGACTGGCCATGCTGGTCATTACCTGTATCATCAGAAGAGACAGAAATATCATATAGCATTGGCCTAAAAAGCATTTCAATGCACAAGGAAAACAACGTTTTCTTATTCTGTCTCCTTTGCTATTCATTTGGCTGGATTTCCTCCTTTCTCATCTCACTCTAGATTATCAGCTGTATGTGGTGGGAGTAAGGTCAGGTGACAGAAACAACAAGTTAAATACAGTATAGCAGCTTCACCAGCCTTTATGTCGCACTGTTATATTGACTGATGTAGTACTATAACTGACAGCAATATAGTTTGCTGAATTTAATATGTCTGTTGTTATTAAAACTACTGTTTGAGGTAGCCTATTGATGCTATTTGTTCCACATTTTTAATGTCAGTAAAGGCAAACCTGTAAAGGGAAAATGCACTCACTGGACCTGAATTCTAGAAATGGATGAATTTGGAGTTTAGATACAGAAATGGACTACATTTAGACTGTTTTAAACTATATAATCAAGACAATCTTAGTGAAAAGTTACTTATCTGTTCGCTGTAACCTCATCAAAGTGAAGTTACTGAGAGACTTTTTAAAAATTGTGTTTACTTGATCCATTTCAACATGGCAACCTATATCAAGTGCAGTCATAAAGTTATATCACTCCACCAGACAGCCATACCTGATTTACATTTGGCTCATGTTTACTTCAGGTTGTTTTCTTATTCACATCTGGACCGTTTTGAACACAGCTGCTATTTTTAGATTGCTCAGAAGAGGTCCCATTCTGTCCCCTTGCACTTTTGTGAGCTTCTCCGGTGTGTCAAATTGATGATTGTTCAGTTTGAGTAACAGAATGAAGTCTCGTGGAGGCAAATCTGCTAAACAGCGAGTGAAGATTGTATTTAGCAGCTTCATATTTTGTTGGGGTTTGTTGAGGTAGCTCAAGTTTGGCTTGTTTTTTTGGCTGCTCTTGTGCATGCTGCGGAACTGAACACATGGCATCATATTTTTTTAACATAAAAATTTATATGGCCGTCATCGTAGATGGCATGATATATGAAAACCCGTAGTTTGGACACCAGCGATGATCCTCAGCATGTGGGACCAGTTAGAAACACAAGCTGATCTTTTGCCCTTGTACAAGTTTGAGGTCCACAATGAAAGTGGCTAGAATGGAAATTCTCTCCTTGGAAATCTTTGCTTATACTATTTAGTAAAAAGGCAGGGATTCATGAGATCTTCAAGGTGAATTCTGTGTGAAGTCTGTATGTTCTCCCCGGACCTACTTGGGCTCTCTCCCAGTACTCTGGCTTCCTCCCACATTCCCAAGGCATGCATGTTAGTTTAACTGATAATTAATTGGCTGTAGGTGTGACTGTGTGTGAATAGTTGTCTGTCTCTCTGTGTTAGCCCAGCAATAGACTGTCAACGTGTCCAAAACGTACCCCACCTCTCACCTAAAGGTAGCTGGGATACACTCCAGGCCCCCTCTGTGATCCTAAACTGGATCAGCAGTTAAGATAATGGAGTTTTTGTTAACATTTTGATGGGTAAAAAACAGTCAGACTGATGGATGGAAATCATTTGATTGAATATAACTTGAGTACAAAAAAATCCTCATTGAAAAATACTCCCAAAAAACAGACATGGATAAAATAAGAATTCAAAAATGTTCTTAAATGAGACCCGTTGTGTTTGCTGTCTGACCGGGAGAAGAAATCCCATACAGTATTTCAAGCTGTTGTTTCTTTGTATTTACCATAGCAACAAGCCACCGGTGTAACTTCGGTTCATGCAGAAGAATGGCGCTCTCAAGCCAGCCATGTGTACAGTTCCTTCTTATCATTGATGAAGTGTCTTAGGGCTCCATCTGTTCAGCTATTGTCTCATCATCACCCTCTTAAATTTGTTGAGAAAGACGGCTCAAATTAAGAGCAAAGATGGCGTGATTTCAGCTCCGAGGAGAGTCGCTCATCTCATTCTGTATGTCCGAAACAGAGAGAGATTTTATGACCTTGGTAATGCTTCTCTCGGTCCATCTCACACAGGAGCCGATGAAGCGGCTGAAGGTGATTAAAGTCTGCCTCCATTGATGGTCCTCTGTGCTGCTGAGTCAGTGACCTTTCCTGCCATCGGGTCACTGTGCTCAAATAGCTCCTCTGCTTTCCTCTCCCTGTCTCCTACCCTCTTATCCCTCTTATCCTGTTCGCTTCCTTTGTGCCCTGTTCTGTTTAACGGCTTGTTTCACGCAGCAAAAACAACCCCCAAGGACAAATCAAATGAAATGATAAACATTCCGCTACATCGCACCAAAAGCTCTCTTTCCTCGGCATACTTCAACTGTCTTTCAGCGTTCGTCAAATTCAAGTTGAAACATCTCATACTTTCCGCTTCTTGCGAGCCCCAAAATAGAAATAACCGTTTTACAGTATGCCCCTGACAAGTGTCTTGTTATCTTCCTGCATGTGTCATTTTACAATAAGTCCCTGCCTGGGCTGCGTCGCTGAATGGATCCTCTGACACAAATTTGCATGTTATGCTTAACGTTTTTCACCAGGGACAATTTATCAGAATGCAGCAATTAATGAGTCTGTGTCCCCTGGTGATTAATTATGTCTCATGTGTCCACAGCAGAGACAATCCCAGGAACAGTTGTTTGTTCAGGCCAATGTGTGTGCATTTTATTTTTGAATTTTTTATGTGAAAAACAGTTTTCTTGGTGTTGAACAAACATTTACTTTGCTTTTTCCTGCACGACCAGTTTGCAGCTGGATCCAAATAAAAGCTAACAGACAAGGACAATTGACAAACCGTGATCGAGAGACGTCTTCTGTGTGAAAGGTAGAAGCAATACTGTAGGAGACAGAGAACAGGAATAATGCAGGGTGACATTCAAAGCTCGGGGATATTTTGTTTTGCAACTACAAAGAGAATTTCTTCATTCTTCGCTTGCATTTCTGGGGCAGCTCTCGATGATTGTGTCTGTGGGTGGTTTTGTGTATGTAAAAATACTTTTTTGGATGAGGACTGAGCTCACGGGTATTCATTGTAATATCCACTGCCCTTGAATCAGAAGTCAGCTTTAATTACTTCTTTGTAAACATAAGAAAACTGGTGTTCAAAACAGATTTTGCCTTTTGGAAACCTGCTACCCTCCAGCAGGTCCAAACCAAATGCATAAATTCACTTACATATTCCAGAGAACAGTGGGATAACAAATGCTCATCATGCTCTAATGTGTTGCTGGACAACATTGTGGTAAACAAACACAAGCATGCAGAAAAAGTGTTAGTTGCATTATCCGGGGAAAGATCCACTCCTACCTTAAAATGCCTGCAGCAAGATTTGTTTGCTTTAAAGCCAGTGTTAAATTGATAGAACTATTATTAACTTGCTTTACTAGTATACAATTGTTTGGGCCTTGATATTCATTTTACTGCAAAACAGTGGACAGACAGTGAGCTTAATAGGAAGCCAGAGAGCAGATCTAAGCCCTCTGCAGATTAACACTATGGGTTGCCTGCCTTCTGGCTCTTGCCGCCAATTACATTCACTCAAACCGAGACCTGACCCCGGGTGTGTGCTTGTGTCACAGCCTTGGCCCTCGGCACCATATGGACATGGCATTGCATGTTATCACGTGTGTTGCTAGCACTGCATCTCATCACCTCAACACAAGATTATTTTGACCTTTTGGCATGCATGGCTTCCCCTGATTTCATGCATGCAGCATCAGGGTCCGAGTGTGAATAGAGATAATTAACACTTCTGACCAGGACTGATCTCTGCAGCATCTTTTAAAAACGTAACAATTAAGAATGCTTGCTGAAATAAATACTCGACTGGACTCGAATTTATTCAACGAGATACTAGAGATGAAAAATTCATTACTGACGCCAAGCTGCAACTGTTTTGTTTATGGTCTATTATTGATAAGAAGAAAAATTGAGCCTCTATTCTTTGTGAAATTTAGACATCAAATCACCTATTCTGCAGCAAAGTTTTGCTTAAGTTAGAATCATTTAGTCCTGGTGAATGTGGTGACACTTATGGTGACAGCAAACACTTACCCCGAGAGCACACTGGGTGCATGTCTGTGTTGTCACGTCTCAGACGAGGTTCGTTCCGTTCTTTGCACGATTTCAAATTACACTTGGAGCGTTTCAGAAGCGTTTGGTCTGTAGGAAATTCTTTGTGCTGTTTCTGTTCTGACATCCTGCTCTCCTCATCTGCTGTTTGGGCAAAAATACAAAAGAAGGAAAGCATTTGTGTACAGTGCAACCAAATAAGCATACAGTGCATCGTTTAAGCGCAGAAGTCGGTCATAAAATAATTTCAAACATGATCAGGTTTGCAGATGATTTGCATGCACACAGTACAGTTTTTTTTTCTCCACACAACAGCTGAACACAGTGAAACCAGTTGGAGGTGTGCAGCCTCTTGCCTGCAGCTTTTCTAGCAGCTCATTGTGGCTGTCCATTCTGTTTCATGACACTCTTTCGAAAATTAGAGTGTATCGATTCATGGACTAATGCCACAAATGATTGTTGTCTTGCTTCGTACATACACTTCTGGCAAATGATCACGGTCACCCTGTTTTTGACAGCTGAGTGCTTTTTAATGTGATCCAGGAACAGTTTTTGGTCCACCGCACAATGCATGACGTAAAGAGAGGCTAACTAATAAGGCTGTTATCAGGGAGATTTAATTCTGCTAGATCACATGTAGATATTATTAAGTTTCCCTTTGTTTAGGTAGGTTATCTTGTTGTAGTGCTGGGAGGGATCATAGACTGCTGCTACTGTGCCAGTCAAAGCTGCTATACAAAGGGACTTCCAGTTGATAGTGAATATTTACATTCTTTTTCTGTAATTATTACTGTTAGAAAACAAATGGTAAGGTTAAGGCACCTTGAAAAAGCCATTTATTTCCACCTGTTTTTGTATCTGATTTTATATATTGTTGAAAAAATTATTTTAAGATTTTAAGAAGTTCAAAGTGAATGAGCTTAACTGTAGATGTGTCTACCTTCCAAAAAAGATTTGGACTTCCAAAACTAGCATAGAGTTTATATTTGGATCATTTTGAAATATTTCCAAGTATATATTTTTATAAAGTTATCATGTATAAGAACGGCATGTAAACTTTAGTCTACTACATAAAAGTCAAACATGTTACACACCAAACCAACACTCCAAACCTCACTTAATCTGAAAGCAAATACTGCATGTTGACCGTAGAGCATATACTCTTAATTTTGGCCATTAAACATAAGAAAAACATTGTTTTTCCCTCTAAACTGGACCAAATAAATTCAAAAAACAAAACTTCTTTATGCTCTTGTAATTAGCCATTCCCACCCACACAAATCAGGACAGATTGTTATGGTGTTTAAACAAAATCGAGGTCTTTCTGCATTCAAAACACTCTTTTATTAGGTTTGTAATTGTATAATTCTGTTTCTCAAGGAGCTCGTCGACCTTTAATATGTTAATATGTCTCCGCTGCAAAGGCAGTCAACAATATCCAAATGGTATTAAATTATTTACCCCCCCCCAAAAAAAACACTGGCACATATAAGAGTTTCACATGGAGGCTGCGCACAATGTGCATTTCCCACACCATGACTATACAGAGGCTGCATCAAGCCAGACAGAAAACATTACATCATTCCAAGTAATATTTTCTGTCCACATAAGTGGTAATGTGTGCACTTTCACTGGCACACACGTTCTCATTTAGGCAAAGGATTTCAGGAAGGAATACTGTAGTCTTTTGTGTGATGCAGATTAAACTAAGCTCAAGTTGGAGACTGGGAAATCACACCGTGGCTTTGCTTTGGCTTAATCCTGCCTGTGCATGGTGTCAAGATTTTGAATAATAACGTTAAGTCACTCCCACAGCCTGAGATATAACAGAAAAGTTAGAAAACTGTAGCCATATCAGAACTCAAAGTGCAAAGCAGTCAACAATTAAACATGTGACAACCTTGTCAGCTGGAAATCACATTACAGCCTTCTGATAATTTGTTTAGCAAAAAATGTTTTAGTGGAACGTTCCTACCAACCAAATAATGCAGAGATGCAATGTTTTTTTAATGAAGGCTGTTCTGCCTTTTAGCTTCATGTGCAAGTCGTAGCTGGATGATGGTCGATATAATGTGCAGAACTGGGGCGACAACACTGTTGTTTGCATTGTGAGTTCCATAAGTGTTCAGTTTAGGCAACAATCAATGATAGGTTTGATAATTTCTGATAATCTTTTTAAAAATGTAACATCTTTACATCTACTGTGTCACCACCACACCACTAAAGTGGTGTAAATAAACATGTATTGGGCAATTTATTTTGTTTTTTCCAGGGAAAAATGAGTCACAGTAATGATGTAGAGGTCTAGTGAAATAGTTGATAGCCTCTTTTAAATCAGTGGATTGCTATCTGGGTACGTGACATAGGGGAAAATTTCATGAAAATGGGTTGATTTATAACCAGACCTAAACCCACAAGCAACCTTGAATAGGTCAGTGGTGGCCATTAAATAATCCTGTTTTAGTCTTCCTCTTTTATTTTATAGGCTGATATCGAAGGGAAAAGGTATATGGCGTTAAACGTGCTGTGTACATGGTTGATGTGAACATGTTGTGACTTCAGACTTACTCAGGTCCTATATGCTAGTTACTGGTATTCATAATTTGTCCATGTTCTTTACTTTAGACTACATGGGATTTTTTGTACCCATAGTAAAGCATTGACTTTCAGAAACCTGTATTTTCTTACCACAGGGCTGGTTCATCAGAGCCTTTCTGCTGAAAACAGCTGCCTGTTGTGGCTGAGAAATGATGTAATGTGAGCAGAGATGGTGAAATGAAAACAAATGAGTTAGAGGATATAAAGCTCTGCAGAGAAACTTTATTTGTACATTTGTCATTATAAGCTAGCACTTCAGTGATTATGAACATAATGAGGAAATGTGTCTCTACTTATTTTGATGAAAATTAACCAGCTGGTTTTAGGCTGCTCTAAATACATTTAAATACATTTTCTTTTACAAATTAGTCATATAATATATCACTTTCATTTAGTTAAACGACATGAAAAATCCCTTTTAATTGTTTTCGTGCATTTACTTAGCAGGTTTCTGTGTGTCTGGCTGCACTTCGTTTACTACTTTCAAAACTTACACCTACTTTGGGTCTGGAGAGACGTAAACGCACCCGCACTGCCCGTTTGCTGTCAAGGCCGCAAAAAGTCAAGAACAACATTCAACCTTGTGACATTACACACCTGCATCCCCTCAACCCACACATGCACACACACTCACGCAAACTTTGACTGTAGCTGGAAGGAGTGATTGTGCGCTGTGTCATCCTCAGCAGTGAGGCAATTTGAAGCCTGTCTCCCTTTTTCACAGATAGATGCAACACGTCTCCCAGGATTGCTGAATACAAACACACTTCTGATCACTCATCCTCACTATAACCTTGAAGCTAAACAGAAGGGTTTATCACATGACACGAGGTGTGCTACTACATTTTTGCTGTATTAGAGCTCTGCTACATTGAATCCTGCTGTTGTCCTGAATCCTGCAAGTGTATTTATCCCACCTATGTACCAAGTTACAACACTGCCAGTACCAAACCTATATAAATAGAAGCAGCATTTTCCCAGGTCTACCAACGAATGGTAGCCTGAAAGTGTTTAAGTGTATTATTAGTGTATTCCATCCTTTCTTAATTTTTAAAGGGTATAAATCCTCCTAAACTAAGCTGATACCATATCTAGTGTTCCCTGTTTTATCTTAGAACTGCAAGAGATTTGCATGGCAATGTGGTCACGTCTTCACACTATTAAACTTAACAAGAGCATTAGCGCATGTGACAGCTGCCCTCGTTTCTCTGCGTCAGTTTGATGTCTATATATTATTTATCGTGCATTCATGGGCATTCGCACTCATTGCGCAAAGTGGAGCTTGCAGCACTCCAAGTCACACGAATAATTGTTAAAACACAGTTATGTGGGATCTTGTCATAATAGCGGTACATATTCATTATGTCTTGACCATCTGTTCATATAGAGAGTATAGCGCAATATGTACTAGATAAGTATTGGAGCAAACATATTTGAGTAGCAGCCTATCAATTGATTATTGTGGGCTAATGTTTTCACTAATTTCATTGGATTTAGGGAGAAAATGTGTGATGTCATAGAGACACTTGTGTTGCTCTGTCACTGCGGCAGGATTAACAACACAGGCAAAGAACTGACTTCTGCAGTTCCTCTGCTGTCTTGTGTTTGTGCATATCTAAAACTCACAGTCGCCACAGCAGGCTGTCTGAATTGCTTATGTTTCTTGAACATGGCTTGACCTCTTGTTTCACTTTTATCCTTGTATGTGGGGCGTCAACTGATGGACAGGTCACCCTGAGCTCGACGTTTTAAATCCCTGTCGTGCTAACTGTAAAACACCAGGAACAGCAGAACAGCAGCAGGGAGGCAGCTGCGCCTTGAGACTGCCAGGTAATGGGGCAGCAAGAGGCTCCTGAGCCTCACAGGAGGCTAGAGGGCAAATCCTGGATGACTTGGAGATATATGGCAGAATCAGTCTTTCCCATGGGGATCCCGTCTGGAAGCACGACTGTGATGTAGGTCTTGGATAAAGGAGTTGTCTCAGACCTCCTCTTGAATGCTGCACATCTCTGTAGCTTAAACTTACAGAACTGACAGCTGAGCATTAGGAAGTGACTAATGTCAGAACCCGGATTTGCCACCTGCTTGGAGAACATCTGTCTGTCATCACAAGGCGATCTCACTCCATTAATCTATTGGATATGCTAATGAATTTCTTGTGGAGAGTTGCAAGGATTCCCAAAGGTCACTGTATACTCTTATGCATTACCTTTCCCTTCCATGCAATGCTCCATCCTTTAGCTTCATTTGTATATCACATAGAAGTACACAGTAGCAGTAAGCAACCCTGGCTCCTGCTGTCCTTAGACATTGTTTGTTGATATCATGGAAGCATTTTGTTAATTTTTCAATTAGCCCTCTTTGTATTTGTGATCATTTGTAGTATTTGTGAGTAAAAATCTATCTAACTATATCTATATCTGCATATAGATATTTATATGTAGATATCTGTGTTTGTAAACAATGACTGATGCAGGGAATAGGAAGTCTTGAACCACATATCCTTTATTTGCCACAAAGATATCCTGACTATAACAGAAGCCTTGAAAAAACAGCAGATGGGATCCCAGATAGCTACAACTTTTTTGCCTCATGCTTTACTTGAGTAAACTCAGCTGTGACAAAAAAAAAGGTCCAAATGAGATTTGGCACATTTGGCCTAGCATCAGTTGCTGTAGGTAGGTCAGCAATAGCTGAAACAAAAAAAATAGTAGAAAGTGTCTGGAGCATTGCTAAAGAGTCTGGATGTCTGACTTTTAAGTGTTTTCTTCTTTCTCTATTGCCTTTGTTTTGTTTAAAACCCCTCCCTGATCACCTGAACCAAATGCCAAATATCTCCATTGGTGTGTTTTCTTTGTTGACAAATAGCACCTTGTCTTCTTGGTGCCACTCTACATATTGTCACTACAGTCCAATATATTTAACGATAACATTTTAATTCCATTCAGTTCAATATGATTTATACAGCGCCAAATCACAACAACAGTCACCGCAAGGTGCTTAATGTGGTAAGGTAAAGATCCTACAATTATGCAGAGAAACCAAAACAATCAGATGAGCCACTATGAGCAAGCACTTTGGTGACAGTGGGAAAGAAAAAAATCCCTTTTAACAGGAAGAAACCTTCGTCAGAACCAGGCTCAGGGAGGCCTGTCATCTGCTGCGACCGGTTGGGGGTGAGAGGAGGGAGACAGAATGAAAGACATGCTGTGGAAGAGAGCCAGAGATTAATAATAACTAATGATCAAATGCAGAGTGGTGTATACACACATGGTGAGGGAAGAGGTCCATCCATCCAATTTCTTATGACCAGGAGGGTGAAGCCTATCAAGTTTATAGTTAACTAAAACTAAATTGCGCCTCATTTTCGTTGTTCAATGTTTCATTGCTACACTGGCAATAAAGATTCTGAATCTTGCTATGAGGCCACAGTGCCAATCACTGCATGATCATGCTGAAATGGTAAATGGACTCAGAAAGCTCCTTTCTACTTAATTTGAGTACTTAAAGCGCTTTCTACTACAAGTCTCATTCACCCAATTACACCCACACACAGCACATAAATATAAATATTTTACCATTTTTATATATTAGCCGTTTTTAAACTCCAAAATCACATTTCATGCAGTAGAATGCAAGATATTAAGTTCATTTGAGACACACAGTTTGTACAATTTATAAACAATCGGTTCCTTTGCATAGCTGTACTACTGTTTTTGGAGCCTGATCTCAGTACATGTGCTTCAGCGTTTGACAAAGAAGACTTTTAATACGTCAAATAAGCGATGACGTTAACTGAATTCTGACTTTGTTTGTCTTGTTTGTTGTGCTGTAGAAGCAACGACAGTTCATCTCTATATCAAATCCAGCTTGTTTGACAAAAAGGAAATATGGAAATTTAACTTCAGCAGTCAGTAATGAGATTTTAAAAATGTAAAGCTGAACATTGTAATATAGCAGACAGTCTGTTCTCAGTCTGCTGTTCTTAAACGAATTAACCAACAGTGGTTGCTGTTTCCACTGTGAGATCAATGCTTGGTCCTTGTTGGGGCTGTTGTGAACAGTTTTAGTGTGCAGTAGTGTGTCAAAATGTTTCGAAGGTTGAGAGGTTTGAGATGGAGAAGAGAGAGCAAGTAACTTTCTTCTTTAAATGGTGGAGAGAAGGTTTTTTTCAAATGCTCTCTGGAAGCTGTGTGATTGTTTCTGCCTGATCCTCCTGCATACGCTTGGTCACTGCGCTGTGTAGAGTCTCATTAGTATGGATGTCAGCGCCTCTCCTTCAGCTGAACCTGCCATGCCACTACAGTAGTAGAGCTGCCTGCCTGCCTGCCTGCCGCATTGTCCCTGGATGGCCGATGTGAGGCTGCCAGCTCTGTCTCCTCCCAAGGATGACTGAAATGTGGGCGAGCGTCAGAAGCTGAATGTCATGATTCAATCAAAGGCGATGTCTGTGCCTGGATGTACAGAACAGGAATTCATGTTTCATATGGCTGTATAAAGAGAAGGGTACATATAAGAAGGCACTGTCATTGCTAAAGGCGAGCAATAAGTCTGCTTAAGAACAAAAAATTACAGCTGAGGTAAGACTGGGGAAATGGCTGTTTGGTGATACTGATTCAGCCTACAGAGCTTCTGTATTTAGGTTGTACTGCAAGCATCAAGCAGCCCATCAAGTATTCATCTCTGGATTTAGGCTGTCGTGGCAGTTTCTGTAGCTTGGTGTGATACCTGACTAACTCGATTATGTTGTGATCAGGGATTTGTTCTTCTAGTCAATAAAAATATTGACTGTATGATTGGGCTTCTTATCATGCTGCAGAATAAATTTGGGGCTGATTAGAGGCATTGCTGAATATACTGGTTAATAGAAAAGGATCAAAACATTTAAAGTGTCCAAAAGCTTTGCACAGCACTGTATTTGTAGCAGTTATTTCGTTTTTCTTGGAAAAGGTTTCAGATCGTCTTGGATTTATGTAGTTGACAGCCTGGCTTATTGTTTATTTACTTTGACACTTCTGGCTGTAGCTCTTTCGTCTTGTGTTGCGAAATCACAGGTGGTGATGTTCAGTACAGGCCAAGGACAGAACTGACATTGAGGGGAAAAACATATGACACTTCCAATATCTTTCTTGAAACAAAACAGATGTTTGTGAGTCAGGGTAAGCTTTTGGATGTAGGAAATGTGTGAAACTGAGACTTCTGCAGCACAAGCAAAGAAGAATCAAATGAGCCAAGAAAATATAAAACCAGAGATCACAGATTTAAAAGGTACCAGGGTAAGATGAGCAATGGTAAGACAGAGAATATCTACAGAAATGTGGAAAGTGCCCCACGTGACATTAAGCCAGGACAAAGCAGCTGTGCACAAAGGTGAGGTTCTCCCTTGTCTTTACAAAAGCTGCTGCAGGCTACGAGGAAAGCTTACCCACGACTCAAATGGGAAGTTAGACTAAACACAAACATGAATATTTGGGAAATACACTAATTCCTCTTTAAGTGTCATAATGAGAGAAAGAAGCGCTATATATGTTACTCATGCCTATATGTTAAATATGAAGCTACAGCCACTAGATAGGTTAGCTCAACTTAGCCCAGTGGTGTCCAAACCCAGGCCTCGAGGGCCAGTGTCCTGCAGGTTTTAGATGTGTCCTTGATCCATCACAGCTGATTTAAATGGTTCTCCAGAGGCCTGGTAATAAACTAATCTTTTGATTCAGGTGTGTAGACCCAGGGTGAGATCTAAAACCTGCAGGACACCGGCCCTCGAGGCCTGGAGTTGGCCAAGCCTGGCTTAGCCAATCTTTGCATAAAAACTGGAAAACGGAGGAAATAGCCAACAGTGCAGGTAACTGACTGATTTTCTGGGTTTTTCATGTTTCATTAGCTGTTGCTTGTTTGTTACTGTGTAACTAGCTGTCACTTTTTAAATTGTTCTACTTTTGTTAAGACTTTTTATTATAGGCTATCTAGCCATTTTGACTGACAGATGGGTACTAGCAAAGAGCAGTACATGCTCTGTAGCTGTTTGCAAGGCCTCGCTTCAGCTAATTCAACTCACAGAACTGCACCTCTCTCATACTTACAACTACCACAGCTTGCTGTGTGGTTAGTTGCACTAACAGAATGTCCAGGAAGTCAGTTTGGGTGACAGGTATTCTAGTTCAATTACTTAACTAATAAATTAGCAGTCCATCTGTGTTCTGCGTTGCATGCATAAAGTCTGGGGAAGCTAGCTTTAACTCATGACTTAGGACTCCTCATCTAATATGGTTAATTCTGGGCCCCAAGAAATCAAGATGCCAAAATCAAGGCTTTGAAATTAGTTTTCACAAACCAGTGGGATGTCACAGTGACTGTGTTTGTCTTTTATATAGGTTACAGTACATGCTTGAAAACCTCCAGAGGACTTGAGCCTTGACTTGGACTTCATGACCAAAACTTTAGCACTATCTCACAGAAAACTCAGCCTCAACCTGCTGGGCTTTTAAGTCTTTTACATTTTCTTGTCCCAGTGTTCAAACCATTAAATCCAAGTGATGTTTATACTGATCATGAATGATGGGAAGGAATGACTGCATAAGTGTAAAAAAACTACCCAAGAGATGTTTATGTATTGCTTCTCTGTGCACCCATGGCCATTGTCCTATGTTCCACCTCAAGGCCAGAGGATAAATTCTCCTCCTCTCACTTCGTGCTGCTTCGTCATCACTCCTGGCCTTCAGTCAATCGGTGTGACAATGAGATGAAACTGCACTGCCTTCACAAAGTCACCTGATTATACAATATTCTGTTTTTAGCCTTCACAGCGTCACCTCATCTATTCACATACCGCCGTGCTTCAAAACGCTTCCAGGAACCAGAGATGAAACTTTTTATTATTAGAGCTGTACTTTGAGGTCCATTGATGTAGCCTAATATTACATAAATTGGTTGACAATGCTGGGCTTTGTTGAGCTGTGATTGCACCGGGGTCCTGCTGCGTGTGCTTTGCCATTTCCCACTAAATCTAACTTTTAAGACGTTGCATTTCAGTCGTCATGGTTTCTTAGCTTCCCCTCGCACCTGCTGTATGCAACGCACGCCACAGGAGTGAGAGTTTTTCCAGGCATGACTCAGAGACAGTGACACCCCCGCCCATAACACTTTTCCTCCTCATGTGCTCACAGTAAGACATATTGACATGTTGTCTCAGTCTTTTTGATAATGCATTTGGTCCTGCTAGATAAGAGGCCCATACATCAAGCTGTCACAGGTCTGTCGAGCAGCAGCCTCACCTCATCACTTATATTCTCCCTTTCATTCTGTACACTTTGACTGCGGTACACTCCCACACATTTCTGTTTACCTACTTTTATTTTTCACTCTTTTCTGGGAGCTTTTAATTCTAAAATAACCTTTTCTATAATTTCTTTCTTCATTGTGCCTTCATTAGTAGCCATTCCTTTCTTTTAAAGGGACAGTTCAGCTCAGAGTAAAATCCACATATTTTTCCTCTGGCCTGTAGTGCTAGTAATCCATCTCGATCGCTTTGGTGTGAGCTGCCCAGATCTGGAGATATTGGCTGTAGAAATGTCTTCCTTTTCTTGAGTGTAATCGAACCAGATGGTGAGATGGTATTTTGATTGTGGTGCTTCAAGTGCAAAAAAAAAAAAAAAAAATGAAAAGAAAATTGTTTAAAAAAAGAAAAAAAAAGTCTCTTTCCAATAAAGATGACCCAGTTTCTTCAGATAAATAAATCAATTTAGAGATTTTAGAGATTAACATGTGTGCAGGAAATACTTTCTTTTGCCTAAGATTGGAGCTAGTTTACATTACAGCTCAGCTGGGGGGGGGGTTTGGTTTCAGAAGATGACCACATCTGCAGCTGATATGTCCAAAGCTGAGCAGAATAACAGAAATGAATAAAAATCATGACAGGTTAGAGGTAATATACTTTTTTAGATGAACTGGCCCTTTAACTGTCCTGCATTTCTGACACCAAGAGCATTTGAATTGGGCTCCTTCCCTCCTCCTTCATTTCACGGCAAGTATAAATGTGAGTTTTGATAAACAAAAAAGTAACGCCTCACTTGAAAGCAAGAAGAGTGGGAAAAAGTAAACAGCTGATGGAAAATGTATTTAAAAATTAGGAAGGCTTGGGTTTGAAAATAGAGGAGTGACCAGCTCCTGAGGGTAAACAGGGCCGAACAGGCTCATTTATCACAAAGCGAAGCCTTAAAGGCAGAACTTAGCCGAACAGGTGAGAAGAAATGTCAGCGAAACCGATGGTGGCTGAGATATATGCAGGAGCTCGTTGGCGGTGGTAGAAATTAACGTTTTGTTCATATACTCGACAGTCATTCATTGATTTAAATTATGCTGCCAATCTTGTTGCCGATGAGAATCAACATGGTGAAAGGCACACATCAATCTCTTTTGCTAAACCCAACCAGTGAATGTCCAGTAACGAGTCGCTCCTCATTCCCTCAGCACCAAATAGACCCATTTGTCCCGGTGCTGAGTCTGGTGACCCAGTGTTTGTGTTTTTGGTTTGATATTGTTTGATTATCGTTATTCATGGTTTTGGTTATCTTTATTTCTTAGTGATCTTAGTTCTTCCTCCCTCAGTGTTTATCTTAGCCTGTGTATAGTCTCTGTTCCCGCGTCTACTCTGTGCCTTTCCCGTGTTCCACATTTTATGTCTAGTCACCCTTGTCTCTATGTTCCCTATGTCTCCCCAGTCACTGTGTTAAGCTTGCATGTCTGGAGTCTGAGTTTCGATCTGTGTGTTTCCTGTTTTATTTTGATATATCCGTTGGGTCGTACATCCTGCCTGCCACAGCACAAACCACGACACCACTTCCATTTTGTCAAGCTCATTCCTTTCTCAGCGAAGTGTTCATATTGTCCTTGGTCTCTGTGCGGCTCTTGCTCCCAAATTTACAGATATAGATTGCTGGCCAGGATCCCTTGGCATCACATTTTAATGTGCTGGGTACTTTTATGCATAATTTGTCAAGGTGCAGGACGGAGGCTGTAAATGAGTGTAATGTACAGTATCAGTCAAAAGTTTGGACACACCTTCTCATTTAATGGTTTTTCTTTATTTTCATGACGATTTACATTGTAGATTCTCACTGAAGCCAAACTTCAGCTGTCAAACAGGTGGCATTATTTTAAACTCCTGAATACTTTGGTATACAGAGGAGTTCATGGCTGACTCAGGCACTGCCAGGAACCCAATTCCTCTGCCTTCAAAACAAGCCCATTACTCCTCCACTAACGTGGCTGACATTTGGTTTGCTATGTTTGGTTTTCCACTATAGAAAGAAAACCAAATGTCCTTTGGTTACAGAAGTCTTGTCTTTTATTCAGAAACAGCTTTGCACGCCTAAACTGCGCTGCCATGTTCTGCCGTGAACTTTAACATTTAACGTGCTAACTCAGGCCTGTACACTCTGAGATGTAACTCTTTGGTTTTCTGCAGTTTCTTTGCGCATTGCACGATCATGTGTTGAATTTGCAGGGACATTCACTCCTGGGAAGATTTGCAACTTTCCTGGATGTTTTTCACTTATGATGCAATGGACGACCTCAGATTCTTTGACCTTATAACCATTCCCAGACTGATGTGCAGCATTAATTGCTCTTCTAAGATCGTTCCTGATGTCTTTTCTCCGTGGCATCGTGTTAACACACAAATGAATGCTCCAGACCATCAACCTGCTACAACGTCTGCTTTTATAGAGGTGTTCACTCTTTGTGGTGATCGGTTAAGCATGTACATCTAATTGGCAACACTGTGTCTGTTACTTACCCTTTAATTTCTATGGAATGGTGTACTCATTTTTCAAAAGACAGCATAAATGTGCAGTGAAAACTTTCTTTTTCACGTGTCTGTAGTTATCATTAAAATGTTTGTTTTCTTGCTGTAAATGAGAAACAAATCTTTGATTTGTTCAGTGTTTCAGAGGATAACACCTCTGCCACTGTTGGCACTGTCAGTTTTATCTGTAAATCTCCTTGAAGCTACACCTTGATTTAGCTCCTGTAAACCTTTTACTTTAATAGGCCACACGTTGGAAAAACGCACATGTGAATAAACTCCCCAGAACTGATAACAGTTGTTTCTGTAGCTATTTTTTTTAATTTTATTTTAGGACAAATCCTCTATTGATTGGGCCTTTCTTGTTCTGAGATCAAGGCCTTTCCTCCAGTTCAAAATGTGGTCAGGATTTTCATTCAACATTTCAAAGTGTTCTCAGGGCACTCTGGCACCAAAAATGCTGATCCCTGGTTCTGAGTGATGTATCCTTGAACAAAACAACTGTACTTTTGCATTATTTATGTGCTTGGTGTTTGGTATGCTAATAGTGAACATTATTTTATTCCTCCAATGACATACAGCTGCTCTCATCCTGGTGGTACACAGCCCCAGCTGACCAAGACCATCAGCGACACTGTCAACGGAGGAAGGGCAGCTCCTTTCCTGCGCTGCTAGTGAAACTTTCGGCTGCAATTTAAATAAAACACCAGAAGTCACCTTGTAAAGACAGTTTTATAGTTTTAAAAGTTTGTTTTGAGACTATAGCTTAATTCACTCTGACAGTCTAAAATATTTTTATGCTATGTTGTTTCTCTGCTTTATTAATTTACTGTCAGAGCAGCTTAACTGAGTAACCCTTTTATCTTATCAGCCGCCCAAAATCCCATGTTTTATCATTTCATGTATCATCCTCTGCATCCAGCAAATCTGCTCATCAGCAGAAACCACTGCAGAATATACATGAATTTTAAATTTCCCTCAGACGCAAGCCTGAATCATGACCATCTTACAAACTAACTGCCTAACTAGCTGACTCACAGCAGGTTTTTTTGATGATCACCGGGTAGTGGTGATGTAACAAGCAATCCCTGGAAGCCAGAAAAACACTCTGCTCTGTATGCTGTAAATATATCCAACAACTTAAGAACATTAGTGTTATTTAAACATACAAATTAAATCCAGTAAATTGAATCCACTGGACAATAAAAAGAAATACTGTATGTCCCTTGCACTGGCTTCCGGTTGGGTACAGATATCAGTTTAAAATCCTCACTCTTACTTTTACGTCTTTACGAGGAGAGGCCCAAACTTATATCATCAAGCTTCTTCACCCTTACTCTCCAAAACGGATCCTTAGATCCACTGATGGTCTTCTGACTATCCCACAGACCCGTTTGAAAACAAAGGGGGATCACGCTTTCCAAATCCCACCACCAATACTGTGGAACAGTTTACCTCCCCCTCTACACACCATTGACTCTTTGGCTTCTTAGAAAACAGGTGAAACATCTATTTAGACAGGCATTTGGGTAATGTTCTTGTTATTGTGTAATATGTTGTTTTGTCTGATTTGTTTTTATATTCCCTGTAAAGCACTTTGTAACAGATTCCTGTCTTAAAAAGTGCTATATAAATAAATTTTACTTACTTTTACTTACTATACACTTACAAATATCTAATTAGCCAATCACATGGCAGAAAATCAATGCATTTAGACATGTAGACATGATCAAGATGATGTGCTGAAGTTAAAACTGGTCATCAGAATGAGGAAGAGAGTTGATTTAAGTGGTTTGGTTGTTGGTACCAAATGGGCTGGTCTATTTCAGAAGCTGCTGATCTACTGGGATTTTTTAAGGGTTTGCAGTAAATGGTTCTCTGGGTAAAAATGTTTAGTTGAGACCATAAATGAAAACATAATGGATGGACTGTTGCTCTGAGCTGAATGGAAGGCAACAGTAACTCAAATAACCACTTGTTTCAACCAAAGTATGCAGAAGAGCAACACGCTGAACTTTAAAGCAGATGGTCCAGAGCAGCAGAAGACTACACTGTGTCATTCTTGTTAGCTAAGAGCAGGAAACTGAGCCTACAGTTCACACAAGCTCACCAAAATTGGAAAACAGTAGGCTGGAAAAACGTCTGGTCTGATGAGTCTCGATTTCTGCTGCAACATTCGGACGGCATGATCAGAATTTGGCGTAAACAACATAAAAACATAAACATAAAAACATCCAGCCTGCTTTCTATTAACTGTTCAGGCTTGTGATGGTGGTGGTGTAATGGTTTATGGGATATTTTCTTGGTAGACTCTGGATCCCTTAGCGCCAGCTGAGCGTTGTTTAAAGACCACAGGCTTCCTGAGTAATGATGTTGACCATGTCCATTCATTTATGACCACAGTGCACCCATGGGATGTGGTGGAAGGCGAGATTTTCATCATGGATATGCAGCAATTGTGTGAGGGGGTCCAATCCATTACTAGCAAGGTATCCGGTGAGTCTAGTTGAGTTAATAACATGAGAACAGGAAGCAAACATATTTAGTTTGAGTGGTGCAAGAGGGCAGCTGGTGTGAGCTGCATTAGTCAATGTACACAATATGTCTGATAACAAAGGCGGGCCTCAAAATTGAAGGGCCTTGTATCAACAGCTCTAAATAATGAATCTGAATGCAACCACATTAATATTGTATTTTGTTTCAGGTTTTGCATATGAATGTTTTTAGGTGTGTATTTCTTCACAATAGAAAAAAAAATGCACAAAAGGACATTAATAAGTAATCAAACAGAAGCACATCCAGCCACTAAAAGCAAAACTGGCCCATTCTCTGTATCCTCTACAAGGGAGTTGGAAATATGGCTGCAGACCAAATGTGGTTTAACTACAGTAACAATAGCTGTCAGATTATTGGGTTAAGCCAATGCCACTTTGAGATTTGGGCACACAGCTATTTCCTTTCCTTTGATTATTGCTATTAGAGCAGTAAAGTGGTTTCCCATTCTTTATTTTGTGATCCCCTCAATATCAAATCTCACTTTAAGCTCATCAAACCCCAATAATGCCCTTGTGTGGTCTTAATGTCAGGCAATAATGCCAAATCCTGTAAAAAAAAAAAAAAAAGAAGAAGAAGAAGAACTAATTGAATTTCTTCAGTATAGTGATTACTTGAGGTTTACCATAAAACATATCATATTTCAGTCATTTAGTAAGTGGGTTGGGTTGATTTCAGTTAAAAATCTCTGAAAGATGTAAAAAGGTATATGATATAAACTATGTGAGCTAGCAGTAATATTGTTTGGTTTCACTTTTTTAAATACACAATGCTGTCTTGCATTGTGTCTTGCATTGCTTGTTATAGTCAACAGTAAACCCATTAACCATTAAAAACATTAATATCCTGTACACAGACTGTGAATAGTGAAGGATTTTCTTTCGTTGTTATTATGTAGACAAACATAAAGTGGTTGCCCTCCCATTTAAATGATATCTGTTGGTTTCAGATTGATGCTGTTGGTGTACACTGTCATGTTCAAGAAACCATGAGTTTGAGATTATCTGAGCTTTGTGACATGGTGTGTTGTCCTGCTGGAAGCAGGCTTTTGAAGGTGAGTCATAAAGAGATGGACACGGTCAGCAACAATACTCAGGTAGGTTGTGGTGTTTAAATGATACTCAGTGGGTACTAAGGGGTGCAAAGTGCCAAAAATAAAATAGCTCCCACATAATTACCAGCACTAGCAGCCTGAACCATCGGTACAGGGGAGGGTGTTTTCACATTGTTTACGCCAGAAATCAAGACCCATCAGACCAGGCAACACTGTCCAATTTCGGTGAGTCCGTCCAAATTGCAGCCTCAGTTTCCTGTTTTTCACTGATAGCACTGGTGTGATCTTTTATTGCTGCAGACCATCTGCTTCAATGTTTGATATGTTGTTGTTCAGAGATGCTCTTCTGCATACGTTTGTTATAACAAGTGTTTATTTGAGTTACTGTTGGCTTCCTATCACTTGAAAGCATCAACAAGGCATTTTCGTGTTTTTTGAACCATTCTCTGTAAACCCTGTTATGCCCTTATAAACTTTGTAAGATGAACTTCTTGGTAAAACATTGCTTCTTTGTGCATCCAGCAGGTATGAAGCAATTTTTATTTATGAGTCTAAATCCAATATTTGCTTTCCTTTTAGCTGTTTTCACTCTACACTCGCTGCTTGTTCTTTAGCTGCTAAATGCTCCTCTGGGTTAGCATTGTGGAGTGGGGTTTTATGGCTGGAAACTACTGGCTGTTATGGCTTGAAGTGACACTGATGAGATCATGTTGAAAGTGAACCAAAACTGTAATGTTGCACACAGGGAAAAAACAAGAATAAGCTGAAACACTGCATAATGCTATAAAGAAGAACAGCAGAGTCTGTGTGCTAAAAACACAATAAGTACAATATGTAAAATTTGTGAAAAGTGAAATGATGTGGATTATTAATTCTGGACTAATTCATTGTGGTAATATCACAGCTCCCTTAAAAAGAAGACAGGAAAACCACAGCAGGGTTTCTTTTATTATTTTAATTCTTATTGTCTGTCTTTTTTATGTATTTAATAAATTTGTAGGTCTCTGTGGAGAACTCATTTATGTGACTCACTGCTCCACTGATCATTAAATGTCAATTGACGGATTTGTAATTCCTGTGTGGAAGACTTTGCTGCAGTTTTTGTAATACTGACTGCATTGTACCGATGCTTCGTGTTGACTACGGCATCGGTCACTGCCTGATCAGTGTTTGCTATTCTTTCTTGAAGCTATAATTCACTGTGTAAACAGCAATGCAGTGAGAGGGGAACAAGTGGAAATACAGTGGCTATGCATCAGTTTAACTCTGATGCAGCTGATCTCAGCCTGACAGCAGCTCTCCGGCTGATGATAAGCTATGTTACCCGCACTTCTCCCCTCTGTGTGTGTGTGTGTGTGTGTGTTTTGGTGCAGCTGGCCTGACAGCAGCTTGATGGTTGTGTGTGATGGAGTGCTCACAGCAGGCTGACCAGAGTAATGAGAAGTGCATGGCTGCAGCTGATACTCCAGAGCTTGGCTCACCTGAAATGGATCCCGACCCACGCAGGCAAACCACCTCACCCTGATACAATAAACTTTAAGCTTTTTAGAGGTCATTCATAATGCTGCATTTAGCCAGCTTGTTTTCTTTTTGACTGCCCTGTGGAAGGTTTATGTGTGACACTATCAATGTTTTTAATGGTGGAGGCCCATCTCTTGACCGAGGTTTCATAAATGTTAGTGTAGAAAGTTGACCACTTTATGGGGAGCGCACCCCAAGGAGAGGAATTCTCTACTGTTTATCATTTCAGTTGCTGGTCAAGTAGCTCTGTGGTCACGGACGTGGTGTGTCAAACTTCAGGCTTGATGTTACTGTCAGATCGATGAGATGTTTCGAGTTGTCTCCTGGGTGTTGTCCTCTGGAAGCCCCGTGGCAGACATTTGATCAGACGGGGATTTGTTGTTAGTACAAGGACACACAGTGCAGTGTGTGGCAGAGGGACCAAGTGGTGCAGGAGTCCTGTCGCAGTGATACGAAGGAAACCTTGCAATCGAATGTTATCCTGAAACTGTCTGCACAAGAAAAAGAGCGTCATTTGTCCGAGAAAGCCCCCAAATCCAGCATGTGGTTACATTACAGTGGTAATGACAATAACGTGGCAATAACATGCTCACAGTCATAACATGCTGATGTTTAGCAGGTAGATTTTCCATGTTCCCAATAAGCCTCCCATTCTTTTAACCTTATATTTTTATAATTCCCCTGAAAAGACCACAACAAATGACGTCTCTGCTTAGCAACAGCCTGCTAATCGCTTATGTGTCTGTGCCACTCTTGTCCAAAAAACTATTGAAAACACATGAAAGAACCATAAACTCACAATGGGTGGGCGGGTTACTTTTTGATAAGTATAAATTCTCTGCTAGCTTTTGGTCTCTTCGGGGAAATATTTTTGAACAGCAGAGATTAAATAAATGGACCCTCATCCTTTAGATGCAGTAATAGGCTGGCACGGAGATCACATTTTTTATTTGATCTAATTAGATATGGGAATTTTTACAACAGCAAAAAACAACTTAGACATCTTAATTCATTGAAAACTTGGCTCAATATTAATGTCCCTCTATATCCTTTCTGCATCATTATGAAAAACAAACAGTTTAACTGGCTTATGTAACATTGTAACACCTAGTTGCTCACCTTTAATGTATAGAGAGTTTGACTTTCTCATCAGGTACTAACCACATACCGGAATTTCCTTGCAGCGATCTTTGTGATTTGCCGTACCTTGAAAATGCTCAAAGAAACTATGAAACTTGACAGGAAGAATTTAATAATGGAAGCTGACTCCGCCAGTGCATTGACTGATTATTAGTTTAGTTTGTAGAGAATCTGATATGGTGCTACTCAAACTTCAGTGAGTGAACAGGCTGTAACAAGCCATCCAAATTAAATGACAAAACAGGCTTTGTCACTTGTCCATGACCTCCACAATGACAAATGTTTATGGTCTAATGCTGCTATTGGCAGGATGACATCATTCCCAGCCACAAGAGCCAGCCTGGTATTGTTTTCACCTTGTAAAGCTGTGTCTGTGTGTAAAGCACAGCAAAATGTGTTACTGGAGACGTCTGCTGGTGCAGGAACTAACACAAAGGCCATTTTTAGTGCCTGATGTATACATCAGTTGACTAAAAGTTTAAAAGCAGCCCTTGATAGTTGGTAGCAGACATACTAGTTGGTAAATGTATTTATTTTTCTTAGTTTTCTTTTATTACATTTTTTTATTGATGTGCAGTCATGCAAAAAGGAAAGTTTTCACCGGACTCTAAGCAGTCCTGTGAAGTCCTGCTGCAGGATTTTAGTCGGGTCTTTGACTTGACCATTTTAACACCTTAATTCTTTTTCTTTTCAGCAATTCAGTTGTTGTTTTGCTGCTGTGATCTTTCTCCTGTTGCATGACCGTCAAGTATTAGCTGTTGGACAGATGGCCTCACATTTGATTCCAGAACACTTTGTTATACAGAGCTCAGTGACTGCAAGGTTCCCAGTTGCCATGTCTGCAACACAAGCACAAATCTTCATCTCTCCACCTCCGTGCTTGACAGCTGGTAATAGGTGTTTGTGGTGATATTCTGTTTTTGTTTTTCACCGGATGTAGAGCTGTGCATTATAGCCAAATATCTCCACTTTGATCTTATCTGTCCAAAGGATAGTGTTCCAAAAGTCTTGTGGGTTGGTCAGAAACAGTTTTCCTAGCCTAAGCCGTACTACCCTTTTTAGAGAGGAGGCCAACATGTCTTTTTAGTCTTTTTCTAATTGTACTGCCATAAAAGTTTTATATTTACCATGCTAACTGAGGCCTGTAGAGTCAGAGATGTAACCTCTGCTTTTATAGAGGTGGTCAACTAATCAAATGTATTTAATTAGCACCTCCCGGCTGTTACCTGGCCTGTTAATTCCTATAAGGATGCAGTTATTTTTTCACAGGACTGCATAGAGGCTTGCGAAAACTTTCCTTTTCACCTGACTTTACATTGCCAGTTAACTGTTGGGTTTTTGTTTTAATTACATTGCCACCCACCACTAGACAGCAACACCCTTCTCTTTCTCTGTGAAGTTGTAAACCTGCAAGGTGGAAAGTAAAGACAGATAACAGCTGCATGAACCAGCCTGGTTCTGCAGTACTTTAATCTAGAAAATGTATGGTTGTTTGCTATGTCACAATAAACTGACAGATAACCACTCAACTGGAGCAATGTGTAAACACATTCTGCAAAGGTGTCTGGCCATTAACCTGCAGGGAAAGAAGGCTGCCGGTGCTAGCACTGTTAATGTTAGCCACACTGATGTGACATTGTGTGTGCACAATGTTACGATGCTGCAAAGTGCCATCGTGACATTGTGTGTGCACAATGTTACGATGCTGCAAAGTGCCATACGCTCCTTTGGCATGTAAAGTATGATTATGTTATTTTTGGTTAGTTTTGGTTATAAGTAGTAATAAACTTGCTTTTTATTTAGCTTAGATTTCTGGGCACAACAATGCTGGCTATTGTTTAAGCAGAAGAAATGTTTAACAATCACTTCCTTTAAAGTCTGATGGTTTATTGAACCATTCCACTCCCAGACCCCCCTCCCAGCAGAGAAGCTTTTAATAACCCTGTAATAGCTACTACATTATTTCCTCACTGTTGCAGCTGATGCTATTCTTCCTTAGAAGACAGTCTCAGTACAAATACATAATCAGATTCTCCAGTCACAGTTTTGAGATCTATAAAAAGTAAGTATTCTCTATCTGATAATAATTTGTGTTTGATATGGGGTTTGTTTCCCCCACACCTGTCTGGAGTCTTTATATTTTTACATCATACCATCAGAACTGCATATTTTACAACTAGTTTATGAGTTTTTGTATTACAAATTCTTGCATTCCAAACTCTTTTAGCAGATGACTATGAAACATCCTTTTAATGTCAGTCTACGCAGATACAGTGCAGTACTTCATCCTGAGCAGATGAAGTGAAGTGAAAGCAATACTAAGCAAAACACACATCTGAATTGAAGACAGTTTAAAATTTATAATTAAAAAAAACATGATTTGCTTGGTTCTTTACACACAGTTTCCCATTCTTCTCTCAGCTCTGTGTCTCTTTTTGTTTCTTTCCATCGTATGCTCATAAAAAACCACACATGCAAACAAACTGACAGATATATACAGTACATTAGCTCTGGGGCTGACAGTGCATTTAAATACCTTTGGAAAACTGCCGCTGGTTTCCCTGACAACATTAGAGGCAATTGATTATGCTCAGCTCCTCCAAGTATGGGTATCATGCTCGATTCAATCATCAATGCACCTGATGTACAGTAGCAGTGTTTTCTCTGACACTCACTACGCGGGGAGGCTTCTCCCAAGCCAGGCACGAATGGCATGCCTGCAGGAAGTCATTATGACTTGTTTTGCAAGCTGTAAATGTCCTCCAGCATAGAGGTGAGCCTAAGACTCATGCTGCATTGCTGGAGAGCACTTCCATTTTAACACCGGATCTTCGTCTTCTCTAGTTCATGCTGTTATACTAGAGGCAGTTTTAAGAGAAATGCTTTTTTTTAAATGTTTTTTTTACAACCCAGACAAAGGCTACTGAAAGTTTTGCTAACCAATCACACTATTCTTCCATTTCCCGTGACCACCTGTAGTGCCTGACTCATTGGTTTGTGTTGCTGTTCCTGTTTTCTGCCCTTGTCTGACCACAGAAGTTATTGCCATACACACTATTTCTGTTCATTTTGTAACTGATGCCAGTGGAGCGCCTAGATGTTACTAAGCTGTTAGCAGTCTGCTGTCATCTCTCTCTCTCCTTCAGATGGTGGCTCATTGAGTCTGCTTTCACTGACATCACCCAGACATGCTTTTTAGAATAGCTGAAATAATTGAAGATAAACACAGCAGATGGTTGGAAAAATTGCTTTATGGCCGTTTGGTTCTGCTCTTGGAGTATTTGTTTGTGGGCTCCACAATTAAAGAAAAACAGACCTTTTACAAACCCTTCTGCTAACATTCACACTGACAAAGATCTTTATATATTTTGTATATCTGCTTCCTGCTGCAGACCTTTCAGACCTTTGGCACTTGAGCTCTTAATTTGTAATCTGGAGACATTTCACCCCGTGTTTCTTTAACCCCCTCCCACACATTGGATTGGTCTGATAATCGCTTCTGACGTGCCATACGCTCAAGCTGCCCCCAGAACAACTCAATAGGCTTGAGATCTGTTGACTGTGCTGGCTACTCCATTTTACACAGACTAGTAGCTGATTGCGTCTTCCCTCTGTAGTTCTTGCCCAGTTTGCTTTTGGTCATTATCCTGTTATAGAAGGAAACTGTCCCCCAGTCAAGTGTTATCAACAGGGTGTGGAATAGCATCACAAAATGGAGTGATAACCACGATAACTCTCACTGGTACACTTAAACTGTCACATTTCCTCCACAGTTCTTCAAAGATGGTGTAAGGCACTCCTTTAGTATTTTTCACTTGTTCAACAAGAGTTATTTTTGAACCAAATAGCTGAAACCTAAATTTCTCTTTTTCCAGCCTTCACCTGTCCAGTGTGTGCCCGTGTCTTTTCCTTAGATATTAGTTAGATATGGCTTTATTTGCAACTCTTTCTAGAGGGTCAGCATCCTCTCTTCTGCCTCTCTCTTGTGTTGACAATCAGACAGGTGTTTTATAGGTAACATTTAATGAAGCTGCCAGTTGGGGACCTGTGAGGTATCTGTGTTTCACACTAGAGCCACCGATGTATCTGTCTTATCTGTTTTACTTAGAGACACTTTTGAACTGTAGGACACATTGTTGTATAAAATCATCGGTTTTGGGGGGACAGTCTCATGCATTGAATAGCCTTCATTCTAGTAAGAAGCATTATAGTCAGAAGAAGGTTGTTATTTCCATCTGCAATTTATGTTTGGCAGCAGAAATCTTCTTGCATTTCTGTGTGCATATATGGAAAAGCAGAGGCCGTAGCAGAAAGACCCCAATGGAAAACCAAGTAGGCAATAGATATGACACTGTATAAGTCAGACACAGCAGGGACCTGGATAAATGTGGGTTGCAAAGAGGCTTGCAGATACACAGAAACCCTTGGAGGCTAAATCAGCCTAAAGACCTATATAAGATCTTCTAATTGGATGCGTAGAAGAGTATTAGCTGACTCATCAGTTTATGTTAACTGCAGTCAAGTGATCTGCAAGGTCTGTGGCCAAGCAGGCATTGGGGCTTGCCTAACACCATATTCAGTTTTTTGAAGTTCCGGCACAAAGGATTGTTTTGGCCATTTCAAAATTGTAATAAAACCTAGAAAGGCAGATGTTTCTTACTTTATTGATTAGCGGAATAGTTTTAAAGTATCCTAAAATAATTGCAAAGGGGTTTTCTAATGATCACTTAGTCTTTCAGCATTAGCTTGCATTAATGCATTTTGTTATTAGAACACAGGATTGATGTACTTGACAATGGGCTGCTTTACGCCCACATACCTATCCCATTAAAAATTAATAATTATTCAAACTTTTTTAATTTAATTTAAAAAATCACTGTAAGTAAAGGGTTTGTGTGCTTTCTACTCTGTGTAGCCAAGACAAATAGAAAAATAGGGAAAAAAAGGCCTCCACAACACAGAAGCAAAAGAGCGAAGCATATTGATAAAATAAAATTCATAAAATAGCTCATGAATTTTTCTGATTTCTTAAAATATTTATATTCTCAAATAGTTTTTTCTTTTTCTATTTTCTCTGTTTAACCCCTGGCAAACAACTTCTTATTCATGACAGATGAACAGTGCTGAAATTTATCCTGGGCTTATCAGTCTTTGATTGAAGCTTTAGAGTCTGTTTAAGTGATCTGGTGTGCAAAAAAAAGAAGATAAAAATACACTGACAGGCTAAGGATGTCTAAATTGCAAAGAAGACACTCTAAATGAAGTTATTGTACATGCACTCATGAACCAGGACATGCATGCTTACATCTGGCAAACCCATTTTGCGCACTGTTTTGCATGGTACCTATTTTCCTGCGGACAAAAAGTCTCTGGAGGACAGTGCCTATTAGTGCATGATTGACATCAGTGGAATTTCTTATGTAATCCATGGAGAGACAAGGGCATTGTTATTTCTCGCTTTCCCTGTCATCTGGGTTTAGCAGCGGCTGTGAGTTTTTTCCCCTTTTGGTTCAGCTCCCAGGGCCAAATGATTCAGAGATGCTGTCACATGACACAAGATAATGAGTAGACTGCACTACTGCAGCATGACAGCAAGGAGGTCTGCTCAAATACATTGCAGCAAACTTTGCCTGAGCATCCAAGGACAATGCTTTGTTACTTAAAAGGGTTGTATGCATTGTGTTTTGTTGTTTGCGTGTGACTTTGAGGATGCTCATGGGCACGTTCGATATTTATAAGCTCTGTGCACGAAGGACATGTATGTGTAAGAACGTGTGTATAATGCAGTTCGATCTACAGGAAAGGAAACTTGATTGTAAACTGCATCCATATGATACACAAGTTGTAATGTTTAACTTATTTGGTCCAAATATCATTAATATTATTAAAATTGGGAGAGAACTCAATTGCATGCTAGGATAATTATCGCTCTAATTGAATCCAAAATGATGCTCAGAGTTGCCAGATGTACACCATGTGCTTTTAAAACATCTCATTCTGTCTTAAGCAAAGAACACTGTGTGATGTGTTGTTTTGAAATTCAAAGACAGCCACAAGGGAGATGAACGTGGCAACAGAGTTCCTCTCCAGTGCACTGAGGTTAAGACAATTATCGTCTTGCTGCTACTGGCCTTTTTATCTGACATTGCATTGTTTTCTGTGAAGCATTGTGCCATTTAAGGATATGCAATGAATGACTCCACTCTCAGGCATGCACCATATGGCGCATTCAATTCGTGCACTTTACTGAGACATCCTGGGCTTTCTTTCTAAAAGGAAACCCACAAGAAGACATGCATTCACAGCGAGACAGAAAACAGCTTATTCTTGAAGGAGCAATCCAGCACTCCTATAAATCTGAGGGAGTCAAAAGCTATGCAGTAAATTTTAGCCAGGAACAGTCAAAACAGATGCAGCATACATCAAAACATCATGACCTTTAGCGCCTTATATAGGTTTAAAAGATAGATTTAGATGAAACAAAGTTCTGATGATGAAAACAGTCACATGTTTGTGTGTTGTTTGGCTTTGTTAAAATCAGTAAGGTTTTAGTTTAGTGGAAGAAAAAGATGCTTTTAGAATGACTAATTAAACATAACATATAAGACAAACCTGCAATGCTAAGGGGCAGTCAGTGCATCCATACTATATTATGCATAATTCAGGTTTTGTGGTCATATATTTGATGTTGTCATGAGATGCTTTTATAAGGCACTCTGGGAGCATAAATGCTACAATTAGGTCAATTTAGCCCATTGGTTGCTGGTTGCTGGGCAGCATGATGACATCACAAAATATCAGATATAATTCAAGTTTTGTGGGTATAGTTTAGATGCTACTGTGGTGAAATTAAAATGATACAATGCTTTTATAAGGTGTCCTGGGTGCATAAATGCTACAAATGAGACGTTTAAGTCTGCAAGCTGTTGCCTGGCAATGTCATGACATCATAATACCTGTTTGTAGATAGACAGAGATTGAGTGATTAATTTGATCATTAAATATTAGTGTACATTCGTTTTATTTTTTCTTTAGTTATCTGTTATTAACAGGTTGAGAAAGCCCTGCAAGTTTTGACAGATAAAATTGGTGGCATGCCCCTGTAACTCCTTTTCTTTGTCATGTGGATAGTATTGCCCTCTTCAGTATACGACAATTAATGTTGAGGTTCGTGGCCACTTAATTTCATGCAGGTCAGGTTATGAAGTGTTTTGCCACAGCGGTAATCTTTTAAATGCCAAACTATTTTCAGATCGTGTATTGATGGTCTAAATATATCGACAAATATAGCAACGATGGAAACACATGTTGTCATGAAGTGAGGCCGACATTGACAGTAGAGAATAATAGTACTAGCTCAGCAGTAAAAGGCCACACGTCACGATGTTTTTCTGTATGCACCACTGAGCCTTCAGACAGACTACAGGCCCGTGTTCTCATAAATGTACTATACATGTCTGAGTTCAGCGTCATAGTCTTTTCGGCACAGAAAGAGCAAAGGAAAGATCAGTCTGTCCACTCATGTGTATTCAGGCAGAAGGAACAACAGCCCGGCGCATTCTGTAGTGACTATAGTGACTTCTATCTGCCCATTTAGAAAGACCATGCAGGATTAACATGCCTGCTTTAGAACCAAGTAAATCTTCTATGCTCACACAAACACATACACACGTTTACGGTATTTACACGGCATGAGTGCAACACAAGCATGCATGCACACATCACAAACGCACTGCATAAGTCCCCCATCATGAATATTGATAGTAATGAGCTTTTCCTCTGTACCTGGGTTCATGCTGTTGAGAAGGGATTGTCCCTTATGGCGGCGGTGGCACTGTCACCAAATGAAGATATGCAGTTCATCTAATATTGAATATCATCCAGGCTGGGATCCATAATTCATTATCTAAGTGAAGACGTGACTCTCATGAAGAGGATGAGATTTAAAGGCTCAATGGGAGGGGTTGATAGAACAATGGCCCGCACCAGGTGCCCTCATTCAGACGGCAGCTGAGATCACTTCCTCTGTCTCTTCCATATCCCTTCAAGAGGTGAAGTTCAAGGCTTGTCATTGCAGGAGGTTATCTTGGTCTTCTAAAGAGCTGCCACAGTCCCTGCCATACAGTACTTATGCTAATGAGCCCAAGGAAGCACCTAAAAGCTTTTAATTTGCTCTGTTTGACATCATGCCATTGGTGATGTTGTCTGTCTGCCTACATAGGAAACATACAGATTGTTACGACTTGCACTTAATTGCATTAAAAAACGGCATTGGGGAAAAAAAAGCTTTTTCATATTTTTTTATATTTATAATCTATTGGATGGAGACCTGTGACAGTGGAGGCTACATGAGTACAACGAATTCCTTGTCACGTTCAAGGATCCAGTTTCGGTGATATGAGCTTTGTGACATGGCACATTATCCTGATGGAAGAAGCCATCAAAAGATGGCTACACTGTGGTTGTAAATAGATGGTCAGTGACAATACTCAGGTAGGTTGTGGCATTTTAACAATGCCCAGTTGGTACGAAGGGGCCCAAAGTGTGCAAGAAAATATTCAGAACACGATTACACCACTAGCAGCAGCCTGAACTATTGATACATGCAGGATGGGTCCATGCTTTCATATTGTTTACCCAAAATTGTTGTTGTAGCAGAAATTGTTCTGAACATGTTCTGCTCTATAATCCCCGTGTTGGTGTAGTTCCTACGTCATCATAATAATGCTGGTGACCAATTACAGTATCTGAGCATTATATTAGCATTAATCAAGAAGTTAGCTAAAGGTATTAAAAACTATCACTAACAAAGTCAGTAGCAAAGTTGATCTGGACCACCATTATTATTAGGATGCAGGAACACCACCACCACAGGGATATCAGATACACCAGTCAATGTTTTTCCAGTATTCCGACGTCCAATTTCGGTGAGTTCATGAAAATTGTGACTGTTGCTGTAGCTGATCTTCAAGGTTCGATGTGTTGTGCATCCAGAGATGTTCTTCTGTGTGCCTTGGGTGTAAAATTGGTTATTTGAGTTACTGTTTTCTTCCGGTTATCTGGTGCTGTTAACCATGTCATGTTCAAGTGACTTAAATCACCTTTCCTATCCTGAGGTTCAATTGAATGACTGTATAAAAGTATGCAGGCATGCTATAAGAGACTCTGGCTACTGAGTCACAGCATTGTTTTGAGCTAAAAGTTAATACCAACACACTAACATGCTCAGGTATAATGCTAACATTAGCATGACTTCTTTGCTATATATAATTGTGTTCACAATGATAAGTCCGGTTATAGTAACAGTACATTTCACATCATTAGTAGTTGACTGAATAGACAACTTAACTCCATAATGTGACACAGTGAATATTGATAGTTTTACTGTCTTGGTATTTTTAGCTATATGCGAGCACAAGAGTGCTAAAATGCTTAGTATAGGAGCACTGATTGTTTGTGATACACAGGACATGCTGCTAAAAGTCCAATGTGCTGAATCTAAGTTGAAGAGTGCTCCTGCTGTTCTTCTAGGTTTCAAAGGAAATAGGAAAATAGTGAAAAACCCTGTCCTTATTCCCAGAAGTGATTGTGGATTCCTGCTACAGCTCTGAAGAGTGATGGAGTTATACAGACATATCATTAGCGTTTCAAGTGGGCACATACCATCCTCAGCATTTTGCTGACTTGGCCCACAACGCCTCCAGTAGGTTCAGCAGTGAGATCCGGTGTCCCAGAACAGCCCCTTCTCAGTGTCTGCTTAGTCCACTGGCTTTTTTGCCCAGTTGCGATAGTTTCTTTTCAGCCACAACCACTCACTGCAACATTCTGCTGCTTGTGATGTTTTTTTGATGGTTTGCCGAAATGCTTGTCCTTTAATCTCTAGGTCCTGGTGGAGTCTTACTGTAGATGTTGCCACAAATCCCTTGCATCCAACTTCCACCGGCCAAATCTGAACCTTTCAGCCTGGTTGCCTTGCTTTCACAGCCAGTTCACAGTACTATAGTTTCTCCCTCTCAAAAGCTTCTTATGGGACACAGTGGACTCAACAAAGTAGGCAGTAGGATGTGAGTTCAACCACAGCCCAATGTCTGATCTAAGGCTAGCAATGGCAGTTTCAGGGGCCTAGTTTAAGTTGCTGTCCATCCACCCGCATCTTTCAATCTTGGGCTGCTCCAATGGATACAGCCCAGGATTGGAGCTGTAGCTTGGTGGTGTTTTCCTCGGCATATTCTCAACTTCTCTTATAAATGATATCAGGTGAATGGACATCAGGCTGGCTTTGCACTGATTTTAGAACTATGAGTTTCCATATATATCTGCCAGGCACTTGAGCACTTTGCTTTGCCTCCAGGTGTAAAAACCTTGGAAAAGGCGTTACATCCGGTGAGAATATGCTTGAGCAATGATGGTGCAGAGTCCAACACTCAAGATGGGCCTGGGTCTGGATTTGTGGGCATTGGGATGACATCATCAGTTGCTATGATGATAAAGTGAACCCTACTGGTTTTCATCTTACGTTATCTAGCTATAGATTTCATGACCTATCCAGCAGCTTTGCGATATGTCCTTCTGAACTGACTGTCATTGCTGCTCACACAACTAATAAAAGATCACTTAAGTAAATCTTGATGGGTTTTAACTGTACAGGTTGCACTAAAAGTAAAGTCACCCTTTTAAACACTCCTTACCTTTGTTAAACTTTCAACCAGACAATTCAAAGATGTGCTAAATACCAGATATTTAGTTAGGTGATGGCTTCCATTATTTTAATAATCAAATGCCGTCTCTTTTTTATGCTTTCTATGCTGTGCTTATGGGGTGTTGCTGAATTGCTTGTTCAGTCTGTAGATATAATGTTGCATTTACATTTAAAATCATTTATTTTAAAGATTGTTGTATGTGCTATGTTCTGCTTTGTACTGTGGTAGGTTGTTTGTACATTTATTGCTCCTGCTATTGAATTATCTCATTTACTTTGGAGACGTGTTGTTGCTGCCTGGAAGGCACTTTCAAAACTGATGCATCTGAATACTTTTCTAGGGCTATAGTTCATTAACTATAATTTAACACTTTAGCAAGTCAGATAGACTAATCGTTCAGACTGTAACTTTAACTTGGAGGGGATCATTTGCCCTGTAGTTGCAGCTGGATCCAGTTTACCATTATGAATAATTCAAACGATACACAAGGCCACTTTTAATTTAGATATTCAGAGCAGCTATGTTTACTGCGTCATCCCCTTTACAGTCAGCACTTTTTTTTTCCCATTTTGTGTTGTGCTCACAGTAAGGGGAGGGTGAGGGAAAGACAATGAGATGAAAGAGGAGGCGAACATGAGGAAGCATTTATGCAGCTGCAGCAGCAAAGATAAAGAGCGCGCCTGTATGTGAGCGTGAATGCACGCCCGCTGCTGCTCTCAGGTAGATTGTTGTCAGACATGTTTTATTTGTAGTGAGGGGGGAAAAAGAGATGTAGTTAAAGCCTGAATATCTCCTCTTTGATGTCGCAGCGAACTAACAAAGCAAACAGGGAAACAGCCACGGTGTTACCATTCACACTGATTCTAAACTCCACAGCATATCATCAGGCTTTCAGTGGTGGACCACATAATTGATATTCCTGCCCCCAATTAGAATAATAATTATCCCTGCTGTTCTGTTGGAGCCATCTAACTCCAGGGGGGTTAAAAGTGATGGGTTTTTTTGTGTATTTTTACCCCGTGACTTTTAACATGATTGTTTACTACATGGTACAATAAAAAAAATCTGTTATTGCTGACCTACAACATGAAATGTCATGACATAATACGATTTTAGTGGCAAATTAGTTTCCTTACAAAGGCAATGAGGATTTAGAACAGAGCTCTCTTTTATAAGTGTGTGCAACTGTAACAGATCACAGAAAGTAAACTCAGATACAGCCGGACTCCTGCTTCTGTGAGCATTCATCTCTCACTGCAGGACATGTTAGTCTGCACTCACAGCTTTAATTATCCAGAAAGATGACTTTGCTGCTCATTAGGCTCAACCAGGAGACAGGTGACTGGCATAAAGGATAGATGCAGGTGATCTAGAAAACACACAACCCTAACCCACCACTCACTTCTCAACATGGACTGTTTGTCAAAAGCGATCGACCATTGAAGGATGAGAGGACAAGGGAACACGGTGGCCCTTCTGCATTTCCTCCTTTTCTCTGTGAGCTATGTACATTTGCCCACCGGGGGAATTATAAAGAAGGAAAAACTGTCCAGTTTCATTTTCAGCAGGCCTAAAGAAAGCTAAGATGACTCATGTGGTGAGTGTTTGCACTTAAAGTAAAACCATAACTGTTTGGGGCAATGCAACATGATGTACTTTCCTTATTCTGATTCAGTCCTTTTATCGGGGAATATTTTGGACAGTCATTATTTTGGGCAACCTAAAGAAAAAGCCTGCGCTGTGAATAATTGATAACTAACCGGAGATGGCTCCCAGCCTGTAGTTTATTTCTATAAAAAAGTTAACTTGCTGAACGGCAGCCTTGTGTGGTGCATATCTGTCATCTAATGGTTCGTGCAGAAAATACTGCTCAGCATAGTTTATACAGTGGAACTTGAGATGTATACAAACTGAGGGGATTATCAGTTTTGTGGGGAGTTTGAAAGTTTCGCATTTTCTCCTTTCTTTCCCCCCCAAAAAAGGTTTTTGCTCTTCTTGCCAGTGCTTTCATCAAGACAAATGGTCTTGGCAAAGCCTTTGGCCCCATAATTAACACCAGCCCAATGAGGAGCCATCTCGGCCTGCGACCTGACAGGCCTGTGCTCACAATGGCCTCACACATCAGGGCCAACGTGTCACAGCAGATCTCCATTCACACCAATTTCAGTCCGCACATGTCTCATCTCATCACTGCACTTCCCCAGGCTTTGTTGGCTGTACAGTTTCTACCAGGTTACATGGATGATAATATCAGTATTGTAACCATCATTACCATTGCTCTCTCCACGATATGCTCACATTATATCGCATATTTATAGGGAGTATGTTTATTTCCCCTCTAAAAACGAGAAGGTTATTTTTCGTAGCACTCCTTTTAGCTATTTCAGGCAGAAAGCCACCATGTCCTTCACCACTGCGCTGCCTCCTTTGACAGAGTGGCTCTTTAGTATGGAGGTGGGAATGGACAAAGGAGACTTGGGAACTGAGGGCTCAGCAAGATTTGTCACATTTTGACACTCGCTTTGCTCCAGTAACCCATGTCACACTAGGTCAGCGTAATCCACCCCATTTTTCCCATTTCCCAGAACAGATAGAAGTAGGATAGAGGTCATTGTGCAGTTTCTTTCAGTTAGTCCAACTTTGATTAACGCAATAGTCTGGAGTATACATGCTCTAGATATTACCAAACTAGGTTTTAAAAAGTAACAATAGGTAGGTTTGAGTTTTGAAATTATTAGAGGGAATAAATTAGAATTTGAGTACTTGATGAAGAAGTGAATGCCTAACAGTTTTCCAAATAAGAAAACCCAGAGATAGAATAGTTACAGTATAGCAATGAATGCAAACTTCTCCATATATGCTAAACCAAAGTTTTCTGTGCCCATAAAAAACCCAAAAAAGACAAGAAATACAAGGAATACATGTAATTAAATGTAAACATTTTTATGGATAGAATATTGAGGTGTACTCAAGGGGTTGAGGATGTCTGTTTTGTGGTCCAGGATCACTGGTTACCTCCAACTTGCACTGGGTTGGTTTAGGACATGGCTCTCAGCTGGAAGCAGAAGGATTGACCACTTTGGGTTAGGGATGAGTTACTGCCTCAAATGAAGGAGTTCAAGAATCTCCAGCTTGTTCAGGGTTCAGGGGAAAGGTAGAGCGACTGGTGCATCACACTGTACCAGTGGTTGTGGTACGTGCTGTGGTGAAGGGAGCTGAGTATGAAGGCAAAGCTGTGAGGTAGTGATGGCAGAAATTAGCTTCCTCCAAAGGCTGTCTAGGCCTCAGAATAGAAACCTGTTTCTCTGGATCAAAAAGAAGCCTGCTGATGTGGTTTGACTGTCTCGCCAGATGCCTCATGGGTGCCTCAGGTGAGTTGTTTAGGGCAGGTGCAACTTAGAGGGCAGGAACAGGATAGTTTATGTCTCTCGAGTAGCCATGGATCTCAGTATCCACCTGGATGAGCTGGAGAAGGTGACTTGGAAAAGGAAAGCGGTAGAAAATTAATGGATGGTTAATATTAAAATGCTTAACATAATAACTAGAGACAGATAATTTATGCATGAGTAGAGGGATTATTGTACATATAACGATACCTAACATTTAAATTCCACAGTCTGGTTTCAATTCACTTTCCCATTTCCTCATTGGGCAGAATTTCCATTCAGGACTAAGTTTGTTTATGGATTTCTACGTGGAAAGTGACGTGTGACCGGCAGGTCTCCTTTCCCCATCTTTTCATGGCGATAAAGGGTCGCACAGACGCACAGTGATCTGCAAAGACAAAAAAGTAACTTTGAGAAGACGTTCCGACTGCGTACAGTGTGGCATTATCACCTTCCCTAGGGATACTCTGATTAACTATTCCTAACCACAGAGATTTATGTGCTGCTTCTTTTACATAATTCCTTATCTCTGCTGCTATGAATAATTCATGTGAGACTAAAGAACTGAGAAGACATTGTGGTTGAGAGTGTGGGGAAATGAGTGAGGACATCTTGAATTGTCTTTGTAGGAAGTTTGAGACCTGAAGTAAATACTGGATTTTATAATTGGAGGACTTTTTTTAGCAGGAAAAAAAAAAGTCTAGTGCAATCTTATAATGAAATCATGACAACCTCAGCATATTTATCCAGATTAGTAAGTAAGTTGCTCATAGTATAAAATATAGATTAAATAATTAGTGTAATCATGCTCAAAATACTGAGTTACCGTGGTAGCCACTTATAAAATGTTTTTTGTCTTACTCTTGCATATTTCTTAACGTTAAATTTACATTTTACAGCATTTCTAAGCTAAGTAAAGTATGACATAGAGACTTGGGGTCACAGTAACGTGTCCTCTTCTACCTCCTTTTCACATTATGCATGGCTACACTTTCATTAAACTGCATCAGCATTTTTATGCTTAGCAGCACTCACCCCCTACATAGTACCCCTGAGCTGAGCTCCAAACTATTATTTCTTTAAAAAAGTTTGTTGAGTCCATTAAGAACAAACTCGAAGTTGTGATCAGATATTATGGACTTCTTGTGCTTGTGCACTGTCATGTGACGAGTTTACAATGACATATATCTGACTATAATAAGGCAGGGGCCAGTAGAAAGGTCCAAATGCATATAGGTAGCCTACTTTTTGCAAACCTTTCATGCTTGTGTACTCACGCTGCATTAAATTGTGTAATGGTGTATTTGACAATATAGACACCAATTTTCCATACTTGTATGAATCATCTTGTTTCACATCTTCAATGAAACTATATGCTTTTATGTGAAACTGCACAAGAAACTCTTTATATACACTTTTACTTAGAATAAACTTATGGAATGTCACCATGTCACATTTATTTCTATTCACAGTTGCTATAATTTTTCACCATGATCTTGATTTGATGATGGGAGAGCTGGACTTTCCCATCTCAAACACATTCCAGAAGGAATCTCGTTGGGGTTAAGGTCTGGGCCCTGTGGTGGCCAATCCTAGTGTAAAAATGGTCCACGAACCACTCTTTCACAAGCCTTGAGCCCCATGAATTTTCATAATGTCAATGTGAAATATACGGCTGACATCAGGGAGGAAAAGAATCCAGTGATGGGGGAAAACTGGTAATTCAGTATATTCAAATAGTCAGCTGATCTCATTTTTTGAGTGCATAACATTGCTGAACCTAATCCTGATAAACTAAAGCAACTCCAGATAATAACAATGAGTCCAATCTTTAGGCTCCCTAGCAAATGGAAACCCTGTGTCCCAATTAGCTTAACTGATAAGTGGTTTTCTTAAGGCTCTACAGCTGTTTAGTCCCAACCCCTTCACATTGTGAGTTCTCTTCACATTGTGTGGAAATACTTTAATTTTTAAACGTAGTTCTACTGTTAATTTAAAAATAAATAAATACTTTGACATTTAAATGAGCTCTAAACATTATTTTTTAGATGATAGTTCAACACTGTACATAGTGTTGTTACTCTGTTTGTTGCCTGTGGTGTTATGCACTTGGTCTTTGGCAGTGTCTTTAAAGTGGACCAGCTTTATTTCCAGATTTGCAGCTCCGTGTTTTCATTCTCAAAATCTGTTAGGTGTACCTCTGCATGAATTACAGCTCAAAATAATCTTGATTTATCTTATACTGAGCCTCTCTGCAGCTGCTCAGTTAATTCACTAAAAAAAGCAGTTTTCGCTCTTCTCCCTCATCACTCAGTGGCATCACTCAGCACTCTTCATTAAGGATATTCTCTCTGCTTGACATCATTTAGAGCCACGGGTCTAAAAAAACTGCCAATAACAGAACATGTGGTTTAAGTTTAACATTCTCTGCTGTAACAGGTTTTATGTGAGGAAAAGCAGAGTAGGTTCACTTATATGGATATATCGTCCTAGATACCTGAGATGCAACCGAAACCAAAGTAACCTTAATTCTCCAACAGAACTTGTTGACGGGTGAAGCGCTCACATTAACCTGCTTCATGCCGTAGACACAAGGATTGGTCTACTGTCTGGTGAGCCGTTCTGATTCAAATAGCCAACTTATTTTGCGTAATGTATTCAAAGGAGTTTTGGTGAAGGCTTCCATCCCTCTCTTTGAAATCAATTCAAAGTCCTGACTGTCAGAAAAATAGCCAAACGACTTTGGGTTGAAGCTAAGCCTTCTTTTGCCTTTATGCATTTTCAATCTCAACCTTTTAAATCTTTCACACAAACTCCTTTTCTCTCCGTCGGCCTGCCTCTCTTTTTCTGCTGCCTGCTTTATTTTCCCCTTTTCATTCTTTTCCTCTCCTGCGCTGAAAGTCATTGATTCAACCGTCTACTAGACAAAATGTCCCAGCAAAAAGATGGAAAAAAAGACACATGAAGGGTTAGTAGGCACCGTAGGGTCTATTCATACATATACAATGACAGAAGGTTTGCTGAAGTCTTCTGAGTTTGATGTGGTTGTGTTTAATCCCGTCAGTTTCTGCAGACAATGACTAGCTTTCAGACGAAAGTGTTTATTGTGACTGTTTAGTGGAGTATGGTTTTGTGGTATTAAAGATGTAAATTGCATGCCTGTTACTCGTGGTTCAGCTAAGAGAGACTGGTAAAAAGAAGCATTTGAAAGATTAATACAGGACCAGCTTGATGTCATATATGTGCCAAATGTTATGTTTAAACATTTGGTTTTGTTTTTCAGTTGTAAAAGTGAGAAGATCCCAATATTTGCCCAGGAGTAGAGTGTGTTTTTTTTCTGGAAAGCTGAAAGACATAAAATGAAATTATGTATAGTCTATTTAGATTTTTTATATAATCTTGAAGGAGGACTGAAATATTTCTTCAATTCTGGGCTTTAACTCAGGCAGTAATATGTGTTAATTAAAATGTAATGCATCAGAAGTTTTTCAGTAGCAGTTTAAAAAGAACATCTGCTTCATGTGTTGTGTGTTGATCGCATCAGGAATCAAATTTTAGTACTTTTCCCATTTTAGCTTATATATCTGTTTTTTGCAGCTTGGCTGCATGCAGAAATTAATATTTTTAATGAAACTCTGTAGAGCCGCACATCCCACATCGAAGGCCAGCTAAAGTAATGAATTTATATTAAGTAGTTCACGAAAATTTTCACAGGAAGGCAGTTTTTGTTTAATGAAGTCAGGGGGAGGTTCTGTGTGGCCGATATGTTCTCATTCATGGGCACCAAGTACTGCTTTTCTGTCAGGTGCTGCTGCTACTACAAGTTAATGAGTAAAGGAAGTCACAAACTTGTTTTTCTGTTATGATCAAGTAAACTTTTCACCATCTTCATCAGGTCCTGTTTGCATCTTTGGGTTTTATGCTTTATTTTGTGCTGTTTTCACTCGCTGAATTGTTATACTTGCACTCACTTTTTAATTTGTTAAGTTTAGGCATGAAAAACTATGTGATTGGCTCTAAAAACTGTAGCTCAATGCTGGAGTCACTGGTTAAAGCTTTTACTATGTACGTGAATGATCTCTGCTTCTGGTTTGTGTTGCGCTTGTTACAGTATCACTACTAGTCAGCAAGTAGCGGGCAGTGTTTGTAGACAAGTCAGCATCTTCCATGCAAACTACAACCAAAGCAGTCACAAAGACACCAGTTCTGACAAATTTCACCTGGTGACAGCTAACAACCACTCATCAATAAGTCGGAGAACACATATTTTTCCAGTGGGTCCCAGGGGATGCCAGGGGGTTGCCAACTGGTCTCCAGGCTGTGACTGAGGCTGTACCCAGTGTGTATAAAATAGCCAACAAGGGGTCCTTTACAAATACCCACATGTGACAAGTTTGGAGTTGCAGACCCGTCTCACTAAACCTGATGTCTCAGACAGTGATGCAAAGAGGTGCTTTGCACATGCTCAATTTGACAGTATTTTGGCAGAGTATTTGGTAGATTGAAACATGTTGTGATAAGTGTTAACTCTTGGAAAGAATTAAATATTAAAATGTAAACATTTTCCTTCAAGTACTTCCATTCATTCATTTTCTTAACTTCTTCTCCATCTTCGAGCTTATCCCAGCTGTGGTAGGTCAAGAGGCTGGGCACACTATACACAGGCCGCCAGTCCATAACAAGGCTAACACAAAGAGACAGACAACCAGTTACACCCACACCTAAGGCCAATTTAGAATCCCAAATTAAGCATGTCTGAGCATGTCTTTGGACTGTGGGAAGAAAAGTGAAGTGGTAATTTATACAGAGGCTTTCATCATTTACAACAGATTCATTAAAACTGTGACAGTGAAATCTGAGATGTGGTAATACTCATAAATCTTTAGAAGATATCATAAAGATGAATCACACTTGATGGCAGAAACATCCATACAGGAAACTTTCACAAAATTCAGACAGTGGGTTGAAAGTAGGTGATGCTGAGTCTGAGTCTAAATCAAGAGCCTCTGCTCCTGGAGAATCTATCATTTAATGATACAAAATCAATAAACACATTATTACTCATGAGTGGATCTATTTAAGTAAACAATGTGCTGTTAAGTGGACTTCCTTTAATCACAGTTTGGGCAGGCTCCTCTGACTGCTGGCTGCAATCATAGGGCTGTTTTTAATACTTTAGTTGAGCATTGACTGACCTGAGTTAAAACCTAGTAAAGTACAAGGTAAAGACAAATATCTAAGCCTTAACTTAGGCTACGTCCACACTAATGCGTTTTCGTTTGAAAACACATCGTTTTCTCTCCGTTTTGGCCTCCCGTCCACACTGAGACGGCGTTTTCCCCAAGGAAAAACGCAGCGTTTTGAAAACATTCTTGAAAATGTAAATAAACGGCAGCGGGAAATGACGCAGGTCGATGATACAATGCTTTTATAGCTGTTATAGAGACTTAAATGTTAGAAATGCGTCATTTTAGCCCAATGGTAGGCTGGCTGCTAGGCACAATGACATCATAATATCTGATGTAGATGCAAACCTTCAGGGGCCAAAAGCTACACCCACACTGAAAACGACTCACTCGTCCTCCATTGCTTTCAAGCTGACTGCTGGTCGTAATTCCAGCTATGTCAGTCATCAGTATCCTGTGCTCTCATTGGTCACTTTAGTCACTCTCAGTTTCTTGGGTAATATCACTTCTGGTCTCTGGTCTAGCCATCTCTTCCACTGTGGATGCTACTCAAGATGTAACCTTTGTGCCAAGTTTGCCTGGTCAAGAAAGCCGTTTGCAGCAAACAGACAAGCAGAGATTTGGTGTAATCCAGTAAGAGGGCTTAAAAAACAAGAACTTTTTGGTCTGAGCTGCTAGCAGCTAATTAAAACTGAAAATGGTCAAAACTGAGGCTACTCCAACTGAAGAGACATTAGAAAAAGGTCTGAAGGAGCAGCTGCTTAAAATTGCTGATCATTATTTCACAGTCGCAGACATTTATCTGAAAATAAATAAAAAAATAAAACACTTTAAAATCAGAGCTGATCAAAACAAGACTAATGATGAAGGATCGAAAAAATCTATAGTGGGCCGTAGTGCAGTAGCTTGATGGGGGTCAACCTGTGCAAACAAACCAGTGTCTAATTACATGTGGAACGTGAGAAATGGCTGCCATGCAACTCGTGTTTACCCCAAATTGCAGTGAAGAAGAAAACTCACGGGGGAAACGGCTAACAGCAGGGGAAAGCTAATCAGAGAGTTAATTAACTAAATTGACACATTATTGAAATTGAATCATGATGATAACATACCTATGCTGACATCACAATGCAGCGAATAAATAGATTAATTCCTCTCTTTTTTGCCCTTTAGAGGTATTATTCCTTCTTTAGCTACACAGATATTATGATGTAGACGACTGTATCCCGTATCAAAGAATCAATGCACTATGACACCAACTATCACATTAAAATGTGATCTTAGAATTTCACAGCATTGCATTAACTGTTTAGGAATTACAACTATTTTTATACACAGTCCCCCATTTTCAGAGGCTCAAAAGTAATTGGACACACTGGCATAATTTTAAAATACAAGGCTTATTGTTTATATTTGGATGAACATCATTTCCAGTCATTGACTGCCTGAATTTCAGATGTCATAATCATCTTCAAACGCTACCTGTCCTCTCTTAAGATGATTTGACGGGCCTTTCCTGCAGCCACTTTCAGTTGCTTGTCTTCAGTTACCATTTTTGAGGTACGCATGAGATGCACATTCTCTTTTACAAACAGCAGTGCGTATAAGGCAAGCGGTGCATGCATGCTTGTTGCTAAAACATCTAGTCATTCATATTTTTTATCCCTAAAGAACTACATCACCCCCAGCATCGGCTGTGATCGCTGGCACTGAATTACGCCATGATTCCCAACCCCTGAGCATCTCTATTGACATGCATTTCTTAATAAATATATACAGGCGTTAAACTGAGTGAGCTTTTGCTTTTGCTTCCTTGCGTGATTCTTACGTGGCGACTGGTCGGTGAGGCCAGTCATCATTAGCAGTATTAGTGCCTTGGGTGGTTTGCGTAGACCGCGGCCCTCTGACATTTTCTCTTCTCATTCTCTTATATACCCAAGCTGGAGATTAATGTGTGGTTTTTATTTTTGCTGCAAACTGTTTAACAGGGAAACCAGCACAGCCTCAGACTCAACCCTGCTGAAGGCAAGAAAGCACACGAGGAAGAGTTGTGTGTAAGCTCTCAAAATTATTATCCCAAATATGTACGCCTCCACTGCTCTGCTGTCCGGTCTGAATTAGCATCTCTGCTCTAAGCCACAGCTCTCAGCCGCTTTACACCATCTGTATATTTGACAGGAAACAAAGAAGGGTTGTAGTGGTAAAGCAGTGGTGCCACAGATCTTATGAGAATGGCCTCTGTGTTGCTGCCTCCTCTGAGCATTGTTCCTATTAATCAGAAAGCCATTTGTGATGCCGCATTAAGCCCTCGGATGTCTAAAATGTGACAAATGATGATTACCTGAGGGAAATCGATGTTGATCACAATACTATTAATGGTCCCACTGCAGGAACAGCATCCATCGAAGTACAAATCTGGCAAGATTCACCGGCTGTGAAAAAGCACTAATTTAGAACTAGCTTTGTGTCAGGTGATTCATTTAATAACCGAGGTCTGAGAGAGGGCCGTGTTAAAAAAAAGGCTCACATCTGCTACCTTGTGCTTTTTTTGACATCAAACATACTGAACAAAAAGAAAACAAAACCTGCATTGTCTTATCCTGGCAGTGTGAATACAATCGCGCTGTTATGTGAGAGCAGCTGGTGAGTCACTCGCTGTAGTATTGCAGATAGAAAGACAGAGAAAGGGGAGGGGAGTAAAATACTTGATAGTACATGGGTGCTGTATTACAGAGCACTTCTTCAGGGTCAAAAATATACTCACTCATCATTTATTCCCTTCCCCATATCTTAGGTCAACCAGGGGCAACGAGCTCAGCGGCACCGACTGAAGCTATGCGTTCGTCTTCCTGTCACTCCTCTGCGGGGGATAAAATCCATATGCCACCTAAAATTTATGGTCTACTTCTTGCATGTAGCCTCATATGAACAAGTCCACATATGTGTGTGAAGTGTGCTTCAAGTTGGACAAATAAGTCCTTCAGCATTTACGTGTGCGCCGGTGAGATCAGGTGCGCACAAACGCCGTAGGTGGTCTTTCCTTATGCATGAGACAGTTGTTTTCCAGCTGATCACTGATTTCATTTGCCATGTGGGCTCACTCCAGAGATCTGTCTGATGGCAATAGTCATGCTGGACCATAAATAAGACCCTTGCAATGACAACATCTGTATGCATGTGTCATGTTTTTCAGACTACATTGGCACCTCTATCAGTCAGTGGATTCTCAGAGCTTCATATTTTATTTGTTTGCTGTTCCTTTTCTTTTTTAAATTCAATTTCGTTCAGCTGCTCTGACTGACTGTGTTTTTTTAAGCTCTTGACCATCTGAACTCCTGTTCCTTTTGGATAAGGGCGATGGCTATTTACAATGTTAACTAAATGAAAGATTTTGTCAGTGATGGATTGTCTGATATCTTTTTAGTCGATCAAACAGTTTAGTATTTCAAACACTTATAACCGATGCATCTTTAATATTCACTGCAACTGTATTTTGCACACTTTACTTTTTTTAGATGTGTTTTTGTTATCTATCAACTCTTTTGGAAAACATCTTAAGCTTTGCCTGCTCCATGGTCCAGCGTGTTCACCAGGTAGCTGCTAACTTTCTTTTCAGATGTTGGGCAGGCAGTTTTTAGCTTTCTTTTTTTAATTTATAAAGACAAGAACATTCAGGAGAAGGAAGAACATCACATAAAGTAAGAAACGTAAAAACAGGGCAGAGTTGGTAAAGAACATAAAAGAGGGCTACTTAGATATTTATTTCCAACTTCTCAGACAGTGCGTGTAAATGTTGTCAAGTTTTATTTGTTGGTAGAGAAAAAAAGCATAAAAAATTAAATGAATAATAAGTGCAATTTTCTATTTTTGTCACACTAAATGCTGCTACATTTATGCATTAGATGAGAAAAAAAAGTTCAATGCCAAGTAGGAGCATTTTCTGCTCTTTAATGTTGGTGTTCAGATGAACTACCCTAAACATGCAAACCTGGATCATTTCAGCTGATATGGGATATTTGTGTCACTTTGTGATTCTTTCTGTGATGCAGTCACACTGTGACGTGGAATATGGCAGCTGCTAGCATTAAATAACAACCTCCATTTAATTCCTTGTCTTTTCATTCTGGACTTACCATAAAGGGCATTGTCAACTATACATAAGCACAGGAGGATATGGGCAGTGACTGCAGCATAGCAGATGTGGGTGGTGGTGGTTCGTCCCCATCAAGGCAGCTCCTCATCTCATCAGCCATCCATTCATTATTCTAACTGCTTGTTTAATTCAAGGATGCAGGAGCCTCTCCTAGCTGACTTTGGCCAGTAGGATGGGCACACCAGTCCATCACAAGGGCAGCAAGAGATTCTAACAGTCACACCGATAACCAAAGTTAGACTCAGTACTGACCAACAAGCTAGCAGTTTGAAGAGGAGAAGCCCATGTAGGCACAGGGAGAAAGGATTTATCTTACCGAAAGGTTCCGAACCATTTTACCATGAGGTAACAACGCTAACCAGTGCAGCACTTTGCTCCTCTCACTTTCTCATTTGGAACTATTCTTCAGATTTTTGCATCCAGGAAAGATACTTTTGTGAAACTGAGGCATAGCTGTGAGAGGTCACATGTTCATTCTGGCCCATATAAAAAACATTAAACACATCAAACACAGTTCAACGGTCTCCTTCCATAAGCCACTAAAACTCAGATCACATACACCTACTAATCGAAAGACTGGTGGTTCAATCCCTGGCTGCTCCAGTCTACATGCCAAATATGCTTGGGCAAGATACTAACCTCGGTTTGCTCATATGAATGTGTGTGAATGTTAGATAGAAAGCACTTACACAGAAAAAAAGTACTTTTATGAATGGGTGTGAATGAGGCAAGTTGTATAAAGTGCTTTGAGTGCTCAGGTAGAGGTGAAAGTGTTATATAAGAACGAGTCCATTTACTATTTTCAGACAGTTTCAAAGCTATATAATGTGTTAAGAAACAATCTTAGATTTTCACATACAGACTTGTGATAAGGATTGTAGACTAAATGATTAAAGGTGCCTGCTTACACTTAATGACATTTTCAAAAACAAACAGTCTGTTTTTAAAGTGTAACACAAAAGCTGAACGTATTTCTTATCAAAAATTTGCATATGAAACCTCCTTTTTTTGTCCTGAAGGCAAACTTCTCCCATGTGCGTGCTATTTACATCAGGATTCCTCATCTTTCTTGCCCTTGCTATCGCATTGTTAAGTTTGTGGATGCACAATCACCACCTGTCAATCAGTGGAAAAATATGAATCCCCCAACAAAATGTCTTTTGGCTCACTCTTGTGTGTGCATTAGATTTAGAAAACGGCATGCCAATGGTACTAATGGTCAGAAACCCACAAACTGATACTGAAAATCATGCTTTGTCCAAACTGATACTATGAGCCTGTGTTCTGTCTTGCTTGTCGATCAAAGACCAGTGGCTCAACACCAGTGAGATGGTGGAGGTGTTAAAGAGGTTCTGGGAGAGCCTCATCATCCTCCCACCAAGCAATCATAAGAAGACCGTGCACGAACAGAGGATAGTGAGAGGTGAGCGTGTGTGAATTTACAGTTTGTGTGCTAGACAAAGGGAGAGAGTCACGCAGAAAGGGAGGAGGAGATAAAAAGAGAAATAGGTATAAGAGGGAGGGAGGAGATGAGGGGATGGTGAGAGCCTAAGCAAGAGAGGTGGCAGGCAATAAAGCGCCCCATCAATCTGGTAAATGAGTGTCCTTCCAGCAGAGGGTACTCTGAGAAATGCAGCCTGCTCTGTGTTCATCAGTCAGAGGTTTAACACTCATCCTCCGCTCCAACGCTTCCTTATCGAAGGAAAAAGCAATTGAACAAATGCTTGGAGTACAGGTCACTCTGCCAATTTACTTACAGTATGAACTTGTCTGCTTGGCACCTTGAAGGATCATACTAGCATTAGTGAGGCTTTTGCTTAAATTGCTATTGACACTTTCAGTCCATTTACACAAGTTTATTATGGGTGTTCATTCATTGTGACTTCTATTGAGCTCAGTGTGGCTACAAACATCAGCAGCACTTTAAAATCTGTTTATATTTCCATGATTTTTTTTCTTTTTTTTTATTTCCAGGGCTATTTCTTATATGGCCAGTGCAGGAATATCATCTGGTTAATACACAACACCCTTTTCACTTTACACGACTGTTTGTATGGTGAAGATGTTGCTCACGGGAGATGAAATTGACTCTATAGCCATACTTAGCCTAAGAGCACTTTTTATGCTAGTGCTTATGTATTGTAAGATTTCATCAACATGTTTGTCTGCTTGCACACTACCTGTCCACCAAAATACATAGTCAATACAATCATGTGAAAAAGAAAGAACATCCTCTTTCAATTCTAGGACAAAAAAAAAAAAAAAATCAGGTCCTCAGAAATAACATAATCTGAAATGCAGAAGCAATGTGCGAAAAACTAAGTGCTCTTTTATTGATTCCATAGGAATTAAGAGGGTAAGTAGCAGCCAGGTGCTGCTAATCAAATGCACTTGATTCATCAGCAAGTGTAACCACCTCTATAAAAGCAGAGCTCTTGGCAGTTTGTTGGTCTAGAGCATTCAGGCGCCAAGGAGGAAACACATTAGCAGTGGTCTTCGAGAAGCAATTCTTGCTGCCCATCATCAATCTGGAAGGGTTATAGGGCCATTTCCAAATAATTTGAAGTCCATCATCCTACACTGAGAAAGATTATTCACAAGTGGGAAACATTCAAGACAGTTATCAATCTTCCCCAGAGTGAATGTCCCAGCAAATTTACCCCAAGGTCAGACCATGCATTGCTCAGAGAAAATGCACAAACCCCAAGAGTTACACCTATGCATGTTAATGGTTAAAGTTCATGACAGCACAATTAGAACAAAACAGAACAAGTGTGGCTTGTTTGGAAGAATTAGGAGAAAACACGACTTGGGTTTGTTAAGTTGTGGCTGAACAACGCAGATATCGGTGGGGGGGTTACTATACCACCATCTCTCTCTCTCTCTCTCAGTGGAGACGTTTATTTAAACTTATGCTATAAATTCACATCATTTTTTTCAACTATGCTACCACAACCCCTAAACAGATTTAGCCTTTCTAAAGTAATGCAACTGCAACTGTAATGTCTCTAAGCATGGAACAAAAGAGTGAAGCCCATTAACCTCCAGTCCTCAAGGACTGTCTAGACCGGGTCACTGTACAAAGAAAGCACATAATCACCAACTGTTTCCAGTGAACCAACTTCTAGATATATCACACACACATATTACAATATGACTGCATATAACATATTGTACAAAAACACAGACAAACTACTCACCAATCACAACTTTAACTTTTAGACCTCATCAAAACCAGTGTCCTGGTTTTATACTCACCCTGCTCTCCTCTCTCCTCTCCTCTTTTGAGAACCACTTTTTTTGCTTTGGCTTGCTAAACATCATTTATAATGCTAGCAAACTGATGAACTACTCTATAAGACACACAAAAAAATGTCAACAGGTTCATGGGCATTTTGAACAAATGACAGAGAGCAAGGCCAGGAAGTGCAAGTAATATATTTCTGAGCATAGCTGAAAAGAAAAGTATTAAGGTGTTGCAGTGACCTAGTCAATGTCCAGACATCAACCTTACTGAAATGCTAACATAAGATCTTAAGACAGCTTTGCATAAACAATTGCAAGTAAGCCTCACTAACGTGAGGCAATGTTATTAAGAAGAATGTCAGTCTATCAGATCATTGTGGACTAAACTCATACACAAAATAAATATTTTAAGTTTTTGTCGTTAAAAGGCCGGTGTGTTTGAGGTGCGGACCAAAATGCAGACACGGGAGAAAAACAAAATATAACAAAAAGCGAGCCTTTATTGTGGCTGATATCATAAGCACAAAACAAAGGCAAAGGCAAACTGAGAATAGAACTAAACTAAAACCTAAACTGGGATAAGCTAAGACTAACATGAAAACTATCAAAGGGGAAGTGAACATGAATCAAAACAGGTACGTGCAACCTGAACCTAAACCAAAACTTAAAACTAATCCTGAGACTTGACATACATGACACCAGACAGATAACCCAACATTGAGCAGATTGAGACAGAGGACTTAAAAACACAGAAGGGTAATGAGGGAAGTGGAAACACCTGTGCAAACAGCTGACACAAATGAACATGATGCCACAGGGGAAGGAAAACTAAACACACTGAACATGGAAATACGACTTTCAAAATAAAACAGGAAACGTAGAGAGACATGAACTGGGACACGCAAGCTTGACACAGGAGCCGAGAGAGGATGTGAGAGAGGGACAGAGACACAGAGGAGAGAGACACAAGGGGAACCTACATGGACGAGGACACATGACAAACAGAAAAAGACTCATAAACAAGAAGACATAGGAGAAAAATAGCCTAGACTAAAACTCAACTAAATCCTAACTAATACAGGGAGTGCAGAATTATTAGGCAAATGAGTATTTTGTCCACATCATCCTCTCCATGCATGTTGTCTTACTCCAAGCTGTATAGGCTCGAAAGCCTACTACCAGTTAAGCATATTAGGTGATGCGCAACTCTGTAATAAGAAGGGGTGTGGTCTAATGACATCAACACCCTATATCAGGTGTGCATAATTATTAGGCAACTTCCTTTCCTTTGGCAAAATGGGTCAAAAGAAGGACTTGACGGGCTCAGAAAAGTCAAAAATAGTGAGATATCTTGCAGAGGGATGCAGCAGTCTCAAAATTGCAAAGCTTCTGAAGCGTGATCATCGAACAATCAAGCGTTTCATTCAAAATAGTCAACAGGGTCGCAAGAAGCGTGTGGAAAAACCAAGGCGCAAAATAACTGCCCATGAACTGAGAAAAGTCAAGCGTGCAGCTGCCAAGATGCCACTTGCCACCAGTTTGGCCATATTTCAGAGCTGCAACATCACTGGAGTGCCCAAAAGCACAAGGTGTGCAATACTCAGAGACATGGCCAAGGTAAGAAAGGCTGAAAGACGACCACCACTGAACAAGACACACAAGCTGAAACGTCAAGACTGGGCCAAGAAATATCTCAAGACTGATTTTTCTAAGGTTTTATGGACTGATGAAATGAGAGTGAGTCTTGATGGGCCAGATGGATGGGCCCGTGGCTGGATTGGTAAAGGGCAGAGAGCTCCAGTCCGACTCAGACGCCAGCAAGGTGGAGGTGGAGTACTGGTTTGGGCTGGTATCATCAAAGATGAGCTTGTGGGGCCTTTTCGGGTTGAGGATGGAGTCAAGCTCAACTCCCAGTCCTACAGCCAGTTTCTGGAAGACACCTTCTTCAAGCAGTGGTACAGGAAGAAGTCTGCATCCTTCAAGAAAAACATGATTTTCATGCAGGACAATGCTCCATCACACGCGTCCAAGTACTCCACAGCGTGGCTGGCAAGAAAGGGTATAAAAGAAGAAAAACTAATGACATGGCCACCTTGTTCACCTCATCTGAACCCCATTGAGAACCTGTGGTCCATCATCAAATATGAGATTTACAAGGAGGGAAAACAGTACACCTCTCTGAACAGTGTCTGGGAGGCTGTGGTTGCTGCTGCACGCAATGTTGATGGTGAACAGATCAAAACACTGACAGAATCCATGGATGGCAGGCTTTTGAGTGTCCTTGCAAAGAAAGGTGGCTATATTGGTCGCTGATTTGTTTTTGTTTTGTTTTTGAATGTCAGAAATGTATATTTGTGAATGTGGAGATGTTATATTGGTTTCACTGGTAAAAATAAATGATTGAAATGTGTATATATTTGTTTTTTGTTAAGTTGCCTAATAATTATGCACAGTAATAGTCACCTGCACACACAGATATCCCCCTAAAATAGCTAAAACTAAAAACAAACTAAAAACTACTTCCAAAAACATTCAGCTTTGATATTAATGAGTTTTTTGGCTTCATTGAGAACATGGTTGTTGTTCAATAATAAAATTATTCCTCAAAAATACAACTTGCCTAATAATTCTGCACTCCCTGTAATAAGAACACAAGAACTAAACATATTTCCAATATAACATAAAAAATCAAACACGCAAAATAGCTCAAAATGCTGGGTAAAACACCCAGCCCCTGACAGTTCTACAACTATTGAAGCATGGCACATGCTTATTTTTTCACATGCTGCTTCTGTATTTTGTCTCACTTTTTGCTAAATAAATAATAAATGTGTAGAAATTTACATGTGATTGTTCATCTCAGGCTATATTTAAATCATTTTTGAACCTAGAAAAGACCAGATGATTTTTTTCTTATGTCCTGATACATAAAACTTTGACATGAAAGAACTGTATTTGGAGCCAGTAATTTCCCACAGAAGATGTTAGAGATTCATTCACAGCACTGTTCAGTGACCATGGACTGTGAGCAGACATCTGGTGAAAACAAGTCCCATGTTAATGCTTTAAATATGTCTCTAATAAGGCCTTAATGCCAATGGGAGCTGCACATAAACCTCTGTCACCATGCATGTAAGCCAGGGATCATAACCATCACATACTGAACCCAGACCTGCAGCTTCAGCTTTGGTCGTACTTTGAGTCTACATAATGCAGTTTCCTATGTGAAGAACAGAAGGCACGCAGACGTAGCTACAGATGGATAACCTTCAGAGAAACTACAATCTCCGAGGAGCTTCAGATGCTCATTTGGAAAGTCTTTACTGACGTTGTTTGCTAAATAAGATGTTCGGCACATTTGGAACCTTTTTGTAATTTATTATTGTTCAGAGAGAAGTAAGATGCTGTTGTCAAGGCTGAGTTGTGTTGGTGGAATTGTTTTGTGGTGATATGATGCTTGGAGCGCAAAACAAGCCAAGCGTTCGTCATTGTTGTCATGAGCATTGTGACTCAACCGCACAATCCCATAGCTGTTAGTAGCGGTGACAATGTGAGAATCGGTAATAGACTTCTGAGATGAATGTTAATACTCTATTCTGTGCTCGCACAATGATGTGAATGTTTGATATCAGCGTCAGTCATGGAGTCACACAGAAAGAAATCATACACAGATTAGAGCTTAATGAATGTCTGTGTGTTTTGTGTTTTAATGCCAGCTTTCTGTCAATACACAAATACGCAGAATACACAAAAAGCATTCAAATGTGTGAGTGTGGTACTGTTTATTGTGCTCAGTCTGGACACCTTCAAATGATAAACTAATGTCTCTTGAAAGTTTAGTAACCAGTAGTTATTATTCACAAACATAATAACACTTTCTTTTGTCTTAGTATTTGTTGGACTTTCACCGAGCTATCATAGAAAGACAGAAGTAAATAATTCTTCCTCATAAGTGTTGTGTTTAACTTTAATAATCATTTTTGAAGAAAAAAACTGATGCGCATCGAAGGGTAATAAAAGTATATCAAAACACAATAAAAAGCTGAGTGCTTTTATGTCTATGCTTTGAGTTGTGACACTCGTGAAAGCATTTAGATCACACTCATCAAGATATTAAACAAAATCCCAAACCCTAAATCGATACTTCATAACTTACAGTACTCGGGCTTTTGTGACATAAACTTAAAGAAATTTGAAACTGCAACTTAAAAAAAAAATAGCTGCTCAGTTATTGATTCTGATGGTCAGCTCAGACATGCTCCACAAGGTTCAAACAAAACTTCTTCATTCTCTTGATGTCAGCCCATCCAGATGGCTGGTCTGCTGACAGTAATTTACACAATGCTGTTTGAATAAGTGCTGTGATCCCGCAGCTCACTCCACACACACCTGATTTGTAACACACAGCTCGGTCTCTGTGGGCAGCAGCATGCTCAGGGAGACAAATAAAACCCAGGAGAAGGGTTTGGGTCAACTCTCTATACTACAGCATTAAACAGTCTCACAGAGCTGGACTCACTTCCCTTATGCATGTCTTTTAAAAGCTGCCATATTGGGCCATCTGGCTATCTGGCTGCAGAAATACGTGTCCTCTGCTTTGGTCTGCAGCCTTGTCAGCTGCTGTCATATCTTAAACTCCAACAAAAATTATTGTTATCATTTTTTTTCTGGTTACATTATTTGGTCATTGAAATAGTCTGTTTATCTAGTTAAAGACCTGATTCTAATACAGACAATCACATCATGCAGGAAGTAGTGATCCAATGTATTAGAGCAGACAGTCACACAGAGGCATAGATACCGAATTACTTTACTTACTTTATTAATCTATCTATCTATCTATCTATCTATCTATCTATCTATCTATCTATCTATCTATCTACATACATTATTGGCAGCTAGGTTGTTTTTTCGGGGGTTAAACAACTGCAACACTTACTGTATTGATTATATATTTTATAGTGTAACACTGTCATCTGCTAGAATGCTGCTCTTTTAGTGTTCCTCTGAAACAGTTCATTGCTGTTCTTGCTATATACCGTACAGATAATGGACATAGACAATGTAAAGTCACCCACTAGTTTTACAGTACATATTTTTAAGCCTTAGCATTAACATTTTGTCTGCTGCCATACTGGTTTTTCTTGGAGCCTGAACTTAACATATTTGGATGAAAGGGTGGATTGAAGTTAACAGCTAACCTTCACAAATTTGTTTAGAAAGCTGCATCCCTAAACTGTAAGGATGCATTAGAGCACACAGCGCACATAAAATACCAGAATTTCATTCACAAAGACTGGAGCACAGACTTGTGAGATGATCTGCACTACAAAGCAGGTCATAATATTTGTCAGATAATCCATGAAAATGCCCTGATAGGCACCAACAGCTCACAGACACACAGTGGAAAGGTCCAGTTCAGTGATTCCAATTTGCTGAGGTAAAGCCTAGCAGATGCCAATAGGCTTCAGCGGCCTGTGTCAGGACATCTGTCAGTCAAAACAGCAACACCTACCACTCCAGTATGCAACTTAAGACTTAACTAATAAAAATACCGCCCCAAATCGGAACAATTCAAAAATTCTGGAATTTTTTGTTTGCTTGTTTGTTTGTTTTTTGTGCATTTTAATGCTGAAAACTAACATTAGCCAGATGTGATCAGTCACTACAATGAGTCCTGAAAACGACCCCATTGCTAGCTAGGGCAGTGTTCTTCTCAACATCGAAAGCAATATTTATTTATTTATGGTAATAAATCATATTCATAAATAACATCACTGTAGAGAATTTCCTGCATTTTTACAGCTGCAGTGTAAGTTGCAAACATAAACATATTTTTTTTCCTGATTAAATAAACATTCATATTCACATTCTTGGAAAAGTCTCTGCACAAGTCACTTTTTAAGCTAGACAGCATATTAGCTCCTCACTTACAGAACACCAAAAAGCCTGTAAACATATGTCACGCCACTTTCGTCTGTTTGCATATTCACTTGATGTTATTTTTGACAAAAGAGGAAGGCTAAATGTAATTTCAGTTTGATTTAAGCTTTTATTGGATAAACACCTTAAAAAATGTGGAACCACAGATTTCTCGGCATCTGCACTAAAGACTAATCTAATTTTACCTGGCTTGTCATAACCCTCTTACCCTTATTCTTCATGCTGTCCTGACAGCTCCAGTTTACTGATACTGAGTTAAACTGCAGTCTTCCACATGCTCTGATCTCAGGTGATTTTGTCCCATTTAGCATCTTTAAACTACACCAATGAAACAGCCAGTCTAAACTTCCTGGTCTCTTGGCGAATTGTTTTTGCTTGACTGGAGAATAACTGAAGCAAAATTTCTACCTAAAAAAGTCAAATCACCTGGCCTTTAGCAGGTCTTAAAATTCTGTAACTACAACCTCAGAAGAACTTCAAAGAATATTATGCCATGTCACTACCTATTTAAGACAAATTAAGCCAAAATGCAGAAGCAGTGTGTGAAAAACTATTAAGAAGGTAAGTAGTAGCTAGGTGCTGCTAACCAAATGAACTTTATTAACTGATCATCAGCCTTTTAGAGGTGTGATAACGTCTAGGCAGTTTGCTGTTCTGGAGCATTCAGATATGTGTTAACATTGCCTATGCTCTCTAAAAAGATTGTGGCAGCACAGCAGGTTTTAGCATTTTAGCATGAAAATTTCATCCCAACTGCCGTACGGTCAAAAGTTGAATACCACTTGAAAAATGGCAACAACAAAAAAAAAAAAAAAATCATATTTTGCATTGCTGGATCTTAACAAGGTTCCAAGTAGAGCTTCAACATGCAACAAGAAAAAATGGGAGAGAGACAAACATTTTTTTTAAAGATACAATTTATATAAAACAACACTTAAACTGAAACAGGCTGTTTTAAAGCCATTTTTCAAGTGGTTTTAAACTTTTGATCGGGACTGTATCAAGCACGGTGGTGGAGCAGTAATGTTTTGGGCTTTTTTGCAGGACCTGGGAACATTGCAGCTGTTGAGCTGATCCTCCTTTGTATACCATAGTATTCTTGAGTCAAATATAAGGCTATCTGTCTGACAGCTAAAGTTTAGCCAAAATCGGGTCATTAAACAGAACAATGATTATAAACACGGCATCAAATCTACATCAAAATGACTGAAAAAGAAAAGAATGAAGGTGTTACAAACTCCAGACCTCAACCTGACAGTGGCAGGTCGTTGATCTACAGTCATTGGGCAGGACCTTAAAAGTCCTGTGCATAAACAAATGCCTGAAATGAACTGAACCAACATTGTAGAGTAGAGTGGGACAAAACACTGAAAAAGTCATACAGAAAATGTATAGCATGAGTGACACACACAGGACCTATAGAGCCACAAATTATGCATAGGGAGGTCGGGCAGATTGATGGTTGACATTTAACAGTGGAGACTGCCGTTAGTTCCAAATTTCAAACTGATACTCATCATTTATTTGAACCTTTATATTACCTTAAATGCATGTTTGATTGTATAAATGTGACAATAAATGTCCTATTTTAACAAAAAACAAAACAGTTGTTTACTTATCAAATTGTTTTGGTTGCTTTTAGTTCAGGTTTGTTGAAGTTAGAAAATCAGAATTTATTATTAGGTGCTGTTTTTGTCATCCATTTAAAAATATGCATCATTGCTACCTTCAGATGTTACAATAGAAGAAAGCATTTTCACTGTCAGTCAGATTTAATTTGTCTGACCATTTGTAAAAGATAAGTGAAAGGCTTTTATTTTTTTATGGCTTTATTCACTTCTATTCTGTTCTTAATGCTTTAATTATGGACGGCGTTTTCTTTCATAATGAAACAGCTCTTCCTTTCATCACCGCGGACGTTAAATATGTAGATGTACTGTACTAGAATCTCACTGGGTTGCCAGCACATCGTGAGCTGTGTGCGTACAGTATACATGTCTGGGAATGAAAATGAGCCAAGCTGGTGAGTGACATGGTTTCATTTACATTTGCAGGCTTGTTTTTTGGCTGTGCTGCGTCTATCAACTTGAATCTACAATTCTGCAGGAAAAACACAGCTCTGAATACATTTATATGTAAAACTAAATAAATAAATGAATGAATGGCTGTGTAACATAAATGTAAGTTCTTGCTGCTAGAAACTTGAAGTATAGCGTCTAAATCCACAGAATGATGTTCTATTTTCACTTCGCCCGCTCCGTAAGCTTAGCCACTCATCTCTCGTCCAAGATGACAGCGTAGTCAAGGGTAAATTAGTCTGACACTGCATTGGCTAAATGCTGCCCATCATTTCCCATCTTCGTTGATCCACATTTACTCAGCTTCATGTCCCTTGGTGTCAAGCGCGCATGGGATCACAGACCAGCTGGAGAGCACTGAGTGATGAGCTTTTGTCAACTGTGAGATGGCAGCAGAGGATATGGGAGTACAACCAGCACTCTCCCAAGATGGAACTACAGTGCGTCATCTGTGAGACATACCCACACTGGCAGGGCAGAGTATTCAGTCTACCTCCAGTTCATCATCAGTGCTCCGACTGCCTGCTGATGGGTGTCCACAGGGCAGGCTTTATGATATCTGAGAATCTGTTCTGATGCGATCAGACAAATTCCAGGTCACGCTTTGTGCCACAATATTCCTCCAGCTACATGTACTGGTAGCTTCAGAGTGTGTGATATGCTAGAAGGGCTAGAAGCAGTGTTACCAGATTTGACTGATAAAAAGTATCCCCCACTCAGGTACCTTAAAAGTATTATTTTTTATTTATTAATTTTATTTATTTCTTGTCCCATCCTGTTGTGTCAACTGTTAAGTTCATTCATCTGTCTGCGTTTTCCCATTTAGTTATGGTTCCCCCTGTTACGGATTCAAATATTGGGGATGGATACAAGAGGAAAAACCAAAATAACAACACTGGTCCGGCCGGGTTGAGTCAAACGATGATTTTAATGATCACACGCGTGGGAGATGGACACCGTACGCAGACAGCATCAGATCTCAAAATGGTGGAGCATTGATCAAACTCTTATAGCCTCTAGTGGCCCCCGCCTAATCATAAAAGCCTAAACATTCACATTCTTTCTCTCACACGGCGCCTAAGCTACGACCTTGGCTCCCTGTTTATCTGCTCCTGCTGAGATGGGACAGAAAACCTCTCCAGTATGTTCTGTTTTCTTCTAATCAGACAAATAAGGCGATGACTTTCTGCGAACACTATTTCTTATAACTCAGCAGTATAATGCATCATAAAACAATATCATTCATTCACAATAAATCAGCAGTCTAATGTAATGCAAATCAGTTTAACAAATGCAAGAGTTATCACCTTCTTCTAATTCAGGAGAATAATGCAAACTAAAACTACATAATAATTCACAATCTTTAATTAGGGGTATAACATGGCATAAAATAATATTATAATCTCACACCCCCCATCCTGCTTTATTTTGGTAGTTACTTGTCTCTAATGTTGTGCGTTTGCTTTTACTTCCCCTTGTCTCATCATTTCATTAGTTTCAGCTGTCTCTTGTTACCCAGGTGTTTCTACTTCCCTCATTACCTCATCTACAAATATGTATTCTCAGTTTTCCTGTGTTGTCTTGTTGTGTCATACCGTGTTCTTCTTTTAGTAGTCCCAATTAGTTTCCTTAGTTTATTTCTGGAATTCTGAGTATTCATTGGATTTTGGACTTTTCTTTGCTTCTGGTCTTGGATTTTATCAGCCTCAATGAACGCTTGCCTTTATTCTGCCAAGTTTCCCTCACAGGCCTTACACTGCCATACTCTCCCATCCTCGTGACAGTTTTACTGGTAAAATTTATAAAGTTAGAGCCATTTTTTTTTTTTAAATTTTGCCTGTGTACACCACTACAGTGGGTTTCAATTAGTCAAGATATGACTTTCAGCTTTATTTGAAAGCACTTAACAAAATTTTGCACTGTTTAGAAATCATTGCACTTTTTATATAGATATATATACATATTTACATACAGATATGTGTAAGTCAAACAGTTTGGATGAAAATCACTCAGTCTGGCAACTTTATTCTGGAGTCCCCTTCATCTCTAAACAAAAGACTAGGGCCTGGAGGTCAGCCAGGGATTACATACTATGTTAAGGTGGCCAGCAAACAGAAGCTGTCTGGTATACTTGTCTCATTGTCAGCTATGACTTTGAATTTAGTCTAGTACATTGAAAGACAGATACATAAAACAGCTGCATTACAGCCTTGGCCCTGGCCTTAGCCCACGTTTACCCTGACCGCCCAGCAATTTAACAAGCAATATTTTTCATCCACGTTTATCAAATATCAATCTGGTACACAAGACAAAAGTGTGTATCCCTACAACTACAGGCAAGTGACCTTGGTCATTGATGCTACCTCTCAGCCTCTGCTAAGCTGGCCCTGTAACCAATGATTCTCTGTCTGAATTGCTGTAGTCCTAAGGGTCTTCTGTTTTCTCTCACAGCTGATAGAAAGACAGCCTTTTTCATCCACCCACTAGTGGCAGGGGCTGAGTTTGTATGGTGCTCAGGAAATCTTCTAATGAGATTTGTAGTATTTTAGCCATGCTAGCACCAGAGGCTCTGAAAGCTTTTGTCTTGCCCTGTGCCCACCTGAAGCTCAGCAATGAGACCTTGGTGTGGTCTTCATAGAGGTTGTTTTGGGGTTTGTTTGTTTTTTATCCCAACTTAGTCTGGCCCCTCATGCAGGGTCAGTCAACCTTGGGGTCACACTGGCATTCGAACCCTCTCTATTACGATGAAGTGGCAAACTAGAGGTCTGTCCTTCAGCACCACCCCCAAGGTACAAAAGTAAATACCTGAGGTGGTTCTAGCACCTGACTGGGACGCCTCCTCCTAAGTGAGGTTTTGCTGAATTACAGATTACTGCTCTGGGATGTTTCTATATACCTCCACAAGAGCTAGAGGAGGTCTACGTATTTCCCCTTAGAGTGCTGCCCCCATGAAATGGACCTGAAAGAAAAACAGTTAAATGAACTTTTTTTTTTAACCACGGAAAATAAATCCATCTATGACAGATCAGCATTTAAGGAATCTTTTGCTTTCTTTTTAAATCAATGAAAAGGTTCATTGGAACCTAGATGGATTACCAATAAATTTGGTGATAGTGATATCTTAGCTTATCATTTTTCTATGCAATAATTTATTTTGTGGGAGGGTGGTTCTTTAGCTGTGGTAGTCTAATACTGGCTCCTGACAATTAGACAAATTAGGATATGCCATATTTCAATGTTCATCTAGGTTTCAGTAAAATCTATTGCCATAAACAAACTGTTGTGCCAATAGTTTTAAATGAGATTCTTCTGATCCCATTGCTCTCGTTGCTGGCTGTACAGCTTTGATGTTCACTGTAATTATACCACTTTTCAGCACTTTATTTAAAAAAAAATCTTTGCATATTAAATATGACCTTGGCGTAATCCTCACAACAGCTTCTGCTCTTGTTTAAGTGTGTCTCTTAATGAACAGATATGCTGCTCCTCAGGCCTGACTGCTGCAGCTGAACTGCTCTCTCCGGTCATGTGCCGTACACACTGAAACCTAAATCCTGATACTCTTGGATGCTCTAATCCCTCCACAGTACGGAAACCGAAACAGAATATTAATTTCATCTTGTTTTTAGCACATTACCCAATTTGAGCAGTTAGGAAATGTTCAGCAGGCCTAAGCTTGCCTCCCATATGATTTACATTGGACTATTGTTGGAAATCTTTTTAATATGACACCCCAGGCTGCAATAAGATATAGCTGAAGTTATGGGAATGCAACTGCCTTTTGCAGCTGAATAATTACACACTGGGTTTCATTACTATTATTATTATTTAGGCTCAAATGCTCACACTGGTACCAGGTTAACCTATTTTAAATAATCCCACAGTACGCCATGAAGAACTGAGTAGGCACAAAGAGGATCTTTATTTTACTGGACATGAAATCCGATGATTTAAGGTCACTGTCCTTCTTTAAATTGAAGAAAATCCAGTCCTGCTCTAGAGGTCAGCTAGTATTGAAAAGATAATCACTCAGAGTTCACAATCAAATGGATAGATTTAATCCAGCCAGAATTAAACCCAATACTAGAAAATGGGTTAGAAATCCAACCAGCTAGTAAGATAGACTTATACCGAGAGTGAGACCAGAGAGAAGATTTAAACATTTGAGTTTAATACTCAAACAATGCTCAAACGAACCCATTGTGTTTCCTGTGACATAGTGCTGTGTGTTCTGCCTTTTCAGTTTTCAAAGTGAAGAATTTCCTCTCTAAGCCCTGCCCCCCAGGACTATTAAAGCTTTGACAGCATTTTAAACAAGCACTGGAGGATTTGCCATGCTGGCTACTAACCAATAGCATGTAATAATTCCCCAGTGCCCAAGTTCTATTCTGAATTTATGGATAGTGTGTTTTAACAATGTAGACATTGGGCTGTGCATGCTTAGCATGCATGACACAACAGCACATGACTGCAGAGGTTAATGCGAGCAGCATTGGGTCCTTTATGTCTTGTTTTGCCTGAGTCCATTGTAATGTCTAAGTCTGTTTGACAGGGAGGAAAGTTCACAGCTCTCCTACAGCTTAGGCTTGCTCTTTTTCATGAAAAGAACAAATTTTTTTTTTTTTTTTCAAACCCAGAATTTGACTTTTGCTCTTATTCGTATCATCACGAGCACAGTTCAGCCTTATCAGCAAGTGCTGTGAGAGATTTGCACATCATTGTGCAGCTCGCCTCTTTTTTTTAAATGAGCACCATAAATGTTATTCTGTCCGGCACTATGACGTTCAGTCTTGCAGAATCACTGAAGTGAATCTTTGTGGCGAGGCAGTGTTGAAGTGCTGGCACAAGACGTTACCAAATGAAAACATGCAGAAGGGAACCAGAAGCAGTACAATGAGGATGGTAAATGGCTCAAGGGAAATGGCAACGTCTCACTCTAATTACACTTCAGTGTGTGCAGTGGTGAACGAGGGAGAGCAGCGTTTTGGGATCATTTTAATGGGCAAAGCACTGATGAGAATCCCATGAACAGCAAATGCTTCGAGCTCTGAATTTTTCAGTAGGCTTCATGTTTTGAGTGCAGCGGCCTCGGTGTTCAGCAATGTGAAAGGAAGATTCTTTCTGATTTTGGAAGGCGTGCATGCATGCCATCCACATTGTCAGTCACTGAATGAGATAAGCAGGTGCTTTGGAAAACCTCTACCTTCTGTAAATACGCAGGGGGTGCAGTACCAAAGCTGTCAGCTGTCTCTCTCAGAGTCTTTCCACACTGTAAATGACATACTCAGTGCATGGCAAGTCCTAAAGTAATAATCCGATCTTCAGGTTGCACCTGTTATGACTTCATTTTCGGCAGTCGTTATTAAAAAGAAATAAAATTTTAAATTTAAAAAAGCTCAAAATAAACTGTAAACATTGACAGCTCTGTTGGGGGAAAAATACCCAGTGTCAACCATAAAGTTGTATTATGATTGCATTTTATCATCACATTAAGTACAATTTTCCTGAGTGTAGCTGATTCTTTCAGCAAAACCCTGCCTTCTCCTGTAATGTGATTGACCAACACTTGGCAGTTAAATCCCTTCCAGACAAAAATGCCTCTGTGTTGCAGCCCCTCAGGTTATAAATGATGTTTGACATTAATGTGTTTTTGGCTATATACAGCTACACTGTCAGAATGGCTCTCTTATATCTGCATTATGTTACAGAACATTATACTGATAATCTCAGAAAAAACCAAAAAGGTATAACGAAACAGGAAGTGTTCTAGCTGTGTTACTATGTTAAAGGACTAGTTTGACAATATGAGTAATATTATTTTTTAAACATAAATAAAAGCTGTTTGTGTCAAGCAAGAAGCAAAAGATTTCAATGCTTTTTTGTTGTGAGTGTAGTTACCATTAACACGTTGACATATAAATGGGTGCATTTGTCGAACATACAGTAGAGATTCCAGAAATTAAATGACTCTAACCATGAAATAGTTGAAAACCTCATAAAAAGATCAACTGTCACTTTTAAACTTGAGTTGTTTTGTACAAATTTAAACCCGTGAGATATTGTTCTGGTGCATTGGTGAAGCAATGTAGAGAGTTGAAATATCACACTGTACCGATGACAGTGATTGACGGTGTTGGCAGTTTGACAAATAGGTTTGGGGAAATGTGTTAATGAGAGGGAAAAATTTAAATGTTCAAAAAATTCCTCTCAGATGCATGTATAATGTACATCATGTGGAAAAGTACTGTGATAAATGTTTAAGGTTTTTGTTCTCATTAGTCCTGTTATCCTCAGTTCTTGCTTTCCCAGGGCAGTAGAGAATAACAGTTGCTTTATCCACAGGAAGCACCAAATGACATAACTTAGCAACTGCAACAAGCTATTAGTAGATTCTCACTAGACAGTGGGGATAGCGGATGGTGTTGGCCCATCTTAAGTGTTATTACTGTTAACATGGACTTTGTACTTGTGGAAATGTGGAGGGAGACAGGCACATTTTCACTGGTTGTCAAGATTTTATTGAATTTCCATGCTTTTGTGAAGTTGGGTTTACAAAATATAGAAGCAGGAAGTGTAAAAAAAAAAAAAAAGAAAGAAAATAAAGAGATAATACTTTTTGTTCATGCATTATTATTATTCATCATGTTCTATTGTCAGTGATTTAGGGCTATAGTATACATGTACAGAACACACAGGTCTTATGTAGATGCGGGGTTGTCAGCACCTGACTGCTTAGCATCACATCCCAGTGATTTACTGATTATTCTACGTGGTGCTTTCACACCATATAAGTACCAATCCTGTTTTATTGATATAGACATGAAATTATTGAGTATTTTAAGGTTTTTATTTTATTTCTACTAAATATAGAATCTGCAAAATATTGCAGAAGAAGGAAAAAAACTTTATATATATATATATATATATATGTGTGTATATATGTATATATATATATATGTATATGTATATGTGTGTGTATATATATATATATATATATATATATATATATATATATAGGGGTGCAACAATACTCGTATCGACATTGAACCGTTCAATACAGTGCTTTCGGTTGGGTACACATATGTATCGAACAATACAAAATCTTTTATTTATTTTATCAACTTTTCTTCTGACAATGCTGTCTGTGTTGAGCGCTCAAGCTAGCAAGACAGAAGCTAAGCTCGATGCAACATGGCAAATTGAACCTCCCCCACCCTCATTCAGATCTGGCGTTTGGAACTATCTTGGTTTTCATGTTAAGCATGACCCTGATGGTAAGCGCATCATGGACAAAAGTGAAACAGTATGTCGGATGTGCCACGCAATGCTCAATTGGTGGGAACTAGTGCGTTAGCGCAGTTAGCTTGTTAACGTGTTGACGCTGTCCAGCCCCACGCACGGGGCGATCCGCGGTAACTCGTTAACGGAGATTTGCCGCGTTATGGCGTTAATGTCATTTTAACGAGATTAACGCTGACAGCACTAGTGGGAACACAATGAATATGACTGCACATTTACACCGACATCATCCTAGTGCAAAGACAAGTGGAAGCAGACAAAAACAACAAGCACGCATGCTACAAACTTTACCTGAGTCATTTAGACAGCTGTTAGCACATGATTCTCCTTATGGGGACCTGATATGTTTAATATGCTGCTGAGAATATAGCCCAGAAGAAGCGTATAGTATAGCTTTTATTTTGGAAAGAGCCCATTTCTCTGTAATAAACTCTCTTTTCCAAAGATGAGTGATTTCTTGATCAGATAGATTTTTTTATTATTATTATTATTTTGTTGTTTCAGCAACATTAAATTTAAAAACTGTACTTTTGAGTTAAAATATATATATTTATAATTTTAACAAATGACAAATTAAAAAGGCATGAACATTTTTTTTGTATCGAAAAAATATCGAACCGTGACACCAAAGTATCGAACCGAACCGTGAATTTTGTGTATCGTTGCACCCCTAATATATATTAAATAACTGAAGTTGTTTCATTTTGTTTGAGCAGGAGTTCCCTGAATATCAAAAACATCTCTAATTTAGTGGTAGAAAAGTCTGATGCATAATCTAAAGGATCCTAAAAACATTTTTTCTCCACTGTGATTTATTTTTCTCTTGATAAGCTACTCTGAAAATAACATTAATGCAAGGTATTTGGGAAGTCACTGACGTCTTCCAACAATGAGCGTTTATTCTGTTTGCAAAGCTGCAGCCTTGATAATATTTGAGCTTGTTTATTGTTTGTCATCTGGCTTTGATTTTCCAACACAATACCATGAGAAAGCAACGTTGTATCGGGGCCAACTCAAAAAATCGCATATACGCGTGTGCACACAGCATACAGTAACAGCCAGTATAATAGGAATACTTTAATAAATCAGCCAGAGAGGAGCCTTGACTGATTAAAATTCTACTTAAGGATGGGAATCTGTCTCTATATAGGACATCTGAACCCTGGATCCTATCTTCTAACAGGGCAGAGTTAACTGTTTGTCACTGTTTATTTTAGTACAATTTAAAATATAATGGGTTATATTAATGTTTCTATCTAAATCTTTTAAACCACTTTTCAGTATATCTCCAAGTACAACAGTTCAGATGAGCAACACTTGTGTTGGAGGCTATCTATAATATTTACCATGGTGAGAGAATGGAGCCACTGTCAGTGTTACTGGATTCAAACTGAACTTACTCGATGACTCAAGTGGCTTCTTGAGTCTGTAGCTTTATTTTTTTTAACTCGAACAGAGAGCAAACTTGAAATGAAACTCCTTTAGTGAATTTAAAGCAGCTGTAATCAGTATGTGCTGAGTCTAATGATTATGTATACTGTGAATGGAACAGCTTAAGCCACACAGAGCTATAACCTGAGTCTGCAGCTCCCCCCAGATCACTCCCACTGCTCATAAAAAACTCACTATACCTGCCGAGCACCAAACAGAAGCAGTTTCCAACCAGCTGCCATCATAACTGTGCATTTAGCTCAAGAGTTAGTTGAGATAAAATTGTTGTTTAAGAAGAGCGAATATTGCTCTTAAATTTGTCAGGTGGCCAGCGGCACAGCGCCAAATGAAGGATAATGTTGCTCTGTACTGTGTCTGCAGGCTGTGCAAACAGGAAACTGTTTGCTAACAAGTTCAACATATCAGCTTAAAAGGTGATAATATGTCAATGTCGTGTTTACAGATTGTTCTTGCAGCACCCAAGTGGCCAAAAATAAAACGGAATTGTTGTCTGCAAATTCGGCAAGCAGGGAAATCTAGTTTATTATAATAGGAGTTTAAGTGTGTTTTCAGTACTGTGCATGAATACTAAACTCATTTTATTTCCCCAGTATGAAGCCAGCTTTAGCACTCATTATGAACTCTCAATGTTACACGTTGTAGAGCTTGAAACATCCCAGTGCTTTTTAAAGTCTCTCCAGTTTAGCTCTTTTAACCTTTTCAGCAGTATATTGCAGTCTGGGGAGAATAGGTGGTGATTCTTCAGTCTGCTTTAGCTGATAAAAAAGACGATAGGTTTTTGGCTGTGTGATTTGTCACAGGGAGAATGGGGTTTCAGACGGCAGAAGAAAAATATGAGCAAAGTGTATTCTCTTTACCTGAGTTCAGCACAGTGGTGCACTGCTTAGCATTGTTGTTTCACAACAAGAAGCCTCTGGGTAGAACTTCCTGGTCAGTTAGCGTCTTCATGTGTAGAGTTTGCATGTGGTCTCTGTACCTGGGTGGTTTCTGTCTTGGTGCTACGGTTTTCTCACATAATCCAAAGACATTGTGTTAGCTTAATTAGGGATTCTGCGTTGACTTTAGGTGTGACGCATTTGCCCCACTACATGTGGGGCAGCTGGGATGGGCTTCAGCTACCATACAACCCCGATTTGGATGGAAGAAAATTGGAGGAGTGAACATATTATATTTCAAATGAGCAGTCGGTTAATTGTTAGCTGAATTAATTATTATGCATTTTTGTCTTTGCCAGAGTATTGCGTTGAACTTACCAATGACTGACTAGTCATTGAAGACTCCCCAAATTATCTTTGTTCTAGGAAAATACATAAATAAATCATATACATATATTTATCAACTCTAATAAAATAATATTCCATTTATTGCGTCACTTGCAGGGACAATATTATTAATTGTAAACTTTCAAGCTCCAGATGTTGTGATCATTTGCTGGCCTTTTTGTTCTGTTTGTGTGATAATACATATAATAGTTCGGTCTTTACATTTTGGTATGCTAACATAAGCAATTGACATTTTTAACCATTTTCCTTACATAACTGAGTATTTATTCTGTCCACACAATGTAAGGAAATTAGCAATTTTATTTCACTTTCAGTGTACTGATTTGTTTTATCTTGATTTTTTTTCTCTGTTTTGAGAAGTAGCCTAAGGTAAATAATATTACTGTAAACACCTGCCCATTTTTTTTCTTAAATGCTTATCTGGTTCAGCGTTGAGGGTGGGCTCGAGTGTATCCCAGCTGTAATAGCACAAGAAGCTGGGTACTGCCTGAGCTGGTTTAAAACATGCTTTTTACATAAAAGGAGCAAATTAAGCCTGAGAATCTGAATTTAAAACCAAATGTACTTTCTTGTTATATTCTAGTAAAGAAATTGCAATATATCTGTTCAACAGCTCTAATTTGATTTTCCTCAAAAGCTATTTACACATAAGATAATTATAAATGTTCATTTTTTTTTTTTAGCCAACATATATCCAGTGTATAAATCACTAGGGACAGCTTTTGTTTTATTAAGCATATTGTTCGTTTTAGTTTTACATTAAATCCATACATTTATCAAGTAACTTTATTTGCGTTTGAGCAAGATTCTTTAATAATATTCTGTGTTTTCATTCAAAACACTTTTTCTTTTCTCCTTTGGGATTTATTTTTAATTTCTCCCAGCTATTTGGGGTTAGTTGGACCTGATAAGTATAAAAACTGAATGTCATCTTTGAAAGGGAAGTAATTGTTTTTTATACAAAAGCATGTCCTCATATGGATACAACAAGTTTATTTCACAGTGTAATACAATAAAGTTTAACAAAGTATGCCAAAATGTAATGTAATATGAGGCCTGGGGTTTCAGGACGATAACATGCACGACTTACAGGTGTTTTTTCAAATACAGAAATACCGTACTATACTTCTCTCTCAACCATTCTAACTCTCATACATTCTGACAATTAAAGCCAATTATCATTTACAACACATTCTGTGTGTCACATCTCTTTTCGTATTATATATAATGACGGTTGTGGCCTTCCATAGTTCACTTCCAAAACCCTTATGGGACCAGGATACTCAAAGAACTGTAAGATCACTTACCACACTACCTAAGCAGACTACAGCTGTAGCTAGTATAACACTGACAGGTCACACCTTAGATACTGAATGACAACACAGTACCTCGAACTGCTAGTTAAAGACATTTCCGTCACCCTGTGACACCCAGTTCTCTGTTCAGCCAGTCACTGCTACACCCGTGTAGTGTGTGAGCATGTGAAACAAGGTCTTAAATGTGCCATCTTCATTGCAGTCTAAGGATTCATTCACCTTGTAATTATGCAGTAGCCTTCTGGCCACCATCTCACAGACAGACAGACAGATGCACTGAACCTGCGACAGAGTTACATGAACTGTGAACAGTATTTCTTTCTCATCTTCCCCCTGTGATGCTCAACACTTGACAGGGTTTCGTTGGTGCGGTGGATGGGTAGGTGGGCGAATTAGCACGTTTCTGTGTGTGTCGGTGTGCCAGAGTGTGTAGGTGTGTGTCAGTTTGTCAGCAGTGGCACCTACAGGACGCGAACACGACGGGGCTACAGTCAGCTCAGGCGGATGAATTACAGCAGCCTGCGCCGTTGTAAAACGCTGGTGTATTTGTCAGCACACTGCTGCGCCCGTCCAGGAACACTGACTCAGATAAGTGGCTGCTCCCTCACTGTAAATTGTGTATGGGAGGTCGGAGAGATGTAAGAAGTGACAAACCAACACAGCAAAATGAAAATGTGTGCAGTTAACATTCTGCATTCAGCTCCCAGGCAAGATTTCATGCTTGCTGTGGGAGAGGGCTCTTACCATTGACTGATCGGTGAGTCACTCCACTCTGATACAGACAGCATCTGTTGGAGCGAATTTAATGCAACATGGATTTCTGCTTTGTGAATTATGAGTTTTCATAACCTTGATGCAATATTACTGTCTTTTCATAGTGAGCTTTGAGGATGAATAAACCTGTGATAGAAGACACACGTGACAGTCACACTCAAATATCTCTCTTTCCTTGATTTTCTCTCTATTGTGTGTCTGTTTTTCTGCTTATGGTCATCCTGCTGATGTGTTGCTGAGGCACTTTATGACAGAGATACATCTTATGCAATAGATGATGAAGTGCTGTGTTAAAATTATCGTTGTTGCACTGGAAACTGTGGTGTCTATTGTTGACTAGGAGGCTACATTAGATTTAGTGTTACCCCAAAAAGGCAGTGAAAAAGCAGCCAATAGCTACACATCAGAGCTGTCATCCCCTGTCAGTTTGCTGGTTATAGCTGTGACATGGACATTAGAGTGAAGTTTTATTTCAGATTGCTCTCTGTTTTTATTTCCGCTTGTACCCAATATAGTTTCCTCTGAAGTGCAACTGCAAAATATTTGCTTTGTCTCAAAATTCTTCTTTTAGTGAGCTTTAGGGAAGATTTATTGTTCCCTTTAGTTAGAAAAGAAAGAATCACAATTCCTAGTACAGTAAGTAGATTTGAGAGGATGGCAAAGGACCAAAAATGATTTGTGGAAATGACGGTTTATTTCCTGCTTTGGAGACAAATGGTGCTTCTTAAATATAAGGCTCATTTACATGTATGAGTCACAAAATCGTTCTCCTATGCACTGTCAGTGTAGTATGTCCTGGCTGTACATCATAATGATGTCTTATATTGGGCCCTTGGCTGTCTAGTTTCCTGCTTTGGTGAAACAATTCATACAGTAAGCTGAATAGCTTCTTCTATTCCCTGTGAATAATATGTGATTTACTGTCTTTTGTTTTTTCAATCTTGAGGCTCTATTGCGCTAATGTATTCAGCGGCAGAATAATAGAGACAGTGATTGAAGGAAAACTGCTTATAAAGTGTTCAGAGCGTTTAAATGGCAATAAATTTTCTATCGCATAGTAGGATTGTTTTAATATTTCATACGCATATACTTCGTTAAAGTTTATATATATTCAATTTGAAGTGTACTTTAAGAGCCAAATACAAAATGTGTGTGTAAATTTCCCCTCAAGCAACACACTGTTATGTAGGCACTTGCTACTGGTGCTCCACCTAGTGGTGTGTTGTTTTAATCAACTTACAGTATGCAGGAACTTACAGTGCTGTAGAGGACAGTAGATCTCCTTTCCACATTATTTTCATTATTGTGTTTCTTCTGTGAAATGCACCACACATTTTCTTTCAGTTACTCCTCTGATAATCCAAGGACACAGAGGGATTAACACTTCTAAATGTGCTCCAACTCTAATTTGGTCATTAGCTTTAAATATGGGAATGTAGAGTTACTTCTATGCTTTTATGAAGCTTAAAATTGTTCACAAATGGCTTGGTGGACTGTCAGCAATCCCTAGAATGGGACAAACACCTGTACATTTTAAAAAGAAAATGAAACATTACTTTTAGAAAGGGCAGCTAAAAAGGGTTTAAAAAAGAAAAGAAAAGAAGAAAGAAAACCTAGTCAGTCAATGGAAATAACAAAAATATGGCACAAATGTGCCCTGAAGTCTTGACATTTTTGTATTTGCTCTTTTCATTAACAGACTGCATGTACTGAGTATCAGCAGCAGAGACTTGAATTTCTATTGTTTAATCGGATGTTTTCTCTGTGTTTCATTTTTCTGCATTGCAGAATGGGCCCAGCAGGTCAGTAGACCCACGCTAATTGGAGACATGTTTTAAGGACAATACCTCAGCCACCATGAAAGGGTTAGGAGCCAACCGCAGTCGTCACCTGTCTGACTCGTGTGAACCAGCGGGCTGTTCCCAGAAGCCTCTATGTCCTTTGACCTCTGACCCTCACAGCTCCTTTCTGTTGAGCCCTACTATAAACCACTATGGCACTCTGGACCCCTATCTCCACCAGTGCCCTCCCACCAGCCCCACCACCTTGACTCCTGACTGCTTGCTGCCTTTCAGCCAGATGTCCAACAGCAGCACTTTCCCTCGTCTGCATTTTACCTCTCAGACTGACCAGGTTGACTGCTCCCAGGCCTGTATGGCTACTGGTGGTGGAGTTGGGCAGGGCAGCAGGGCAGGGGCACTATCCACATCTTTGTCTATGGGTATGGGCTTGGGTCTGGGCCTGACTGGTGCCCCTATGATCACCAGTGGATCGGCCACTATCTCGTCTGCAGCAGCAGCAAAGATGAACCGGTTACCTTCCAGCCTACTGGATCAGCTAGAGAGGCACCTGCCCCTACAGCGTGATGGCTTCAGTACACTGCAGTTCCACAGAGGCCGTATGTCAAAGCAACGCAGTGAGAGCCCAGGACGCATACGCCACCTGATGCATTCTGTGCAAAAGCTGTTTGCCAAGTCTCAGTCCTTGGAAAACTCTGCAATCAAGGGTAGCTTAAATGGGCGCTCTGCAGGAGGAATGACTGGGACTACAGGAAGTGGTGAAGATAGTGGTAGACCAACCCGCAGGAGCAAAAGTAAAGACAGGGCTAAGACTGAAGGGCAAAAGCAGAGACCTAGACCTAGTACACTAGGCCTCTGGGGCTCAGATGATGCCCTGGACACTGACACTACCAAAGCTGGCACTATAGCTGTAGGTTACCGCAACCCACTGAGCATGATGACTCTTGGCAGAGCGGTGTCAGACAGCCAGGCCCCTCCAAGACATATTCCACAGGGCTATAATACAATTTCTGCACATACTCTCAAGACCTCCAAAAGCAGCAGTGACCTCAAGTTCCTGGCATGCCCAGCAACACAAGTAGGATCCAAGGAAGAGGAAGAAAGAACTAGGGGAAGCAAGGACGATACTCTGGTGAAGAGGGGCTCTTGGTCCACTCTCACACTTACCCAGGCTAGGCAGGTGTTGCAGAAGGGCTCTGCTACAGTCAACAGGACCATGCTTAAATCAAAGTCATGCCACCAAGACTTGGCACAACAGTTCCTTCAGGTAGGAGGGCTTGTGAGTATTCATCTCCATCATCATTTTTTGGAAGTTTGCATGGATCTGTTTATAATTTCTCTGTGTATGTCTTGTTTTTTAATGTTTGAGCACCGGGAATCTTTATTGTCACATTTGCAGAGTTTCTCACAAGTTGTGACAATCATATCACCTTTTTTAAGCCATTGCTGCACATCCTCACAATCATATTGCGAAATACTAGGAAATGCACGCAGGGATACTGTATTATCCTGTATTTTAAAGTTTTTAACAAAGCATTTGTTTGCATAATCCAGGTCCCCTTGGGCGACTGGGCAGGAACTTTGGGACATGGAAGGACCAAAGGAACTGAGATCCCTTGTCGAAGGATGCGCAGTGGCAGTTATGTCAAAGCTATGGGAGACGTAGAGGACAGTGATGACTCAGAAGGAAGCCCCAAACCTTCGCCCAAATCTGCAGCTCGTCGCCTGAGCTACATGAAAGCCACCCAGCAGTCACTGAGTGAGCAGCAGCCGCCACCGACGCCACGCAAGTGAGTCCCACAGTGTAGTGAGTCAAAATATGACCTTGTTTATCATGCTCATTGTTTTGCCACTGTTGATTTTGTGCCCTTTTACATTACATCCATTAAAATATAATCAGGCACTGGAGGGGTATTTGCTATAGGGGTATTTTTCTCATGCCTCCAAAGGTAGTCAGCAGGTGGCAGCATCCTGTCATGAATAAATGTCAGTATGTGCAAAAGTACTTGGTCAAAACAAGATCATAGAAGATATACATTGGAGATAAAGATGCAGTCTAAGGAAAGGGGACAAGAAACTATATACATTCCATTTTTATGTGCTGCAAAAGCAGTCGGTGAACTTGTTGCCATGTGTTTTACCTCTACATCCAAACGGACAGGCCTCGTTGCTACGCTCTCATGCGGGAGGATTATCTGTGGTCTCCTCTACAAAGTGCGTGCTCTATGCAGCATCTGAGGTCAGTGTAACCTAGAGGCAGGCAGTGTGGCCCTAACCACCCTAAGTGATCCTACCACTGTTTTCCATCACTTTTTTTGCCTAACCCTGCCAGTAATTTTCCTCTCCACCCACAGTTCCATCTTTCACCTTGCAGGTACCCTGAGTGGCGTGTTAGTACTTTTACCCACTTTCTCAAGTCCTGATTTCATAATATGTAAACTTTCCATGAAAATCACTCCAGCACACCCTGTTGCTTATTGCACACACATTTTCACTAACACCAGGCGCCAACTCGGCAAGGCAGAACAGAGGAAAAAATTTTTAAAAATAAACTGAAATTCAAATCTCTCAAATTCTATTTAGCAGTTTTGCTCTTGTATCGTTATTTCCTCTGTACTGCTATTTAAGCACTAGTACACATCACTATCCACATATCTCAGCCGTGTTTAATTTGAAAAAACCCAGGGGAACATTTCCCTGGTTTAGGTTACTCCTGGATATCATCAATTAAACACAGCCCCTTACTTATTCCAGGCTCTGACTTCTGAGAGGCTGATTATTACGTTCACTTCCACAGCACCCTGCCGTCCCTGAAAGAGCTGTCCACTAATCGGAGCCTTGATAACTTAGACTGCCTGGTGAGTCCTTTGGAGGCCCCTCCACGCCACAGGAACAATGATTTCAGCCAATGCTCTGGCACACTGGGCAGAGGCTCGGGCACACAGGTATGTCTATGATCTCTTTATTATTTATTGTTGTTATAATTGACAAAGATAATTTTAATTAGTCTGTTTGAATTGGGTCTTTTATTAATAAGTTCCCACAGAGAAGTAGTTTTTGCTGTTTTATTTAAGTGAGCAGTGTACAAAATAATCGAAAGCGCTGCAGCACAAACTGCAAAAAAACCAACAATTGTCTTTTGAAAACAGTTAAAATATTAATTTAATGAAGGAAAGATTTAAAGCTGGATTTAATGCAACAATATTTGAAGTATACATACCTTCTAAAATTTCTAAAATTGCATAAATTTGATTGACTTCAAGAACCTGTGTATATAAAATAGACTGCCACAACCTTTACATTTTGAAGCTACTGTGAGAGAATATTTAAATGAATGTCTATAAGACTGCAGAGATGGTTTATGAATAAACCAGTCGGGAATAAACTTGACGAATCAAAATGATGCCTCAGAGTGTTTGCAGAATTTCAGAGTGGAAGATATGACTCAGTAAAAACCTGAGGGAGCTTGTTGTACATCTTCATCAGCAGGATTGGAGGTAAAAATACATTTCATAGAGAAGGAATGGCATCACTACCTTTGAAATGTTTAATATTAATGATAGAGAGACTCGATTTAGGCCAGAGGTAAAGTCAGTCGGACCTAAAGGATTTCTTGGTACTCATGCACAGCTTTTGGAATGAGCAGGCCTAATTTTTCTTGTTTATATGCCACCCACAACACTTTCGTATTTGGTCCTGAAATGCCAAATATAAAAATAACTGCTGATGCTTGTTTCTGCTTCTTTTTATGTCGCTTGATCAAACATTTCAGTTGCTGCCGGATGTCAATGCTTTTTCCCATCGTGCAGTGACAACACAAATCCATGCAACAATGAAAGCTATTTTAGGCAACTCAGACAATGCATTGTGATTTACTTTCATACTGACCCTGAGGCAAACACAAAACGATTAAACTGGTTCTAGGTTTTAGGTGTATTCAATTTTTATACCACTGAACACAGATGTTAAAAATGCCATCGCTCTTTAAAGTGTCCTACAGCTTTATTACTTAGTATAGACTTTTAGACTGCTGCCCACACACTTCAAATTTCCACATTTTTATTCCCAACCCCATCACTCATCTCACAACCCCACAGATTTGTTTTGTTAGTCTTTGGATGACACCCAAGACCTAGTTTTAAAACCACTGCATAAAATACTTGAATGTATAAAGCAGTTTTAGGAAACTCCTCACACGACCACAGAGACATTTTTACCGCATCTCTTTTGGCTTCATTTGCTGTTGATGCTTTGGTTTTACTTTAGTAAGATTTTTATATCTGAGCAGTTTTTCCATCATAAGCATAGGTCTGTTTAATGCATGTTTATCAGTCTGCCCTCTGCCCTTAGCGTGTGAGTCTGCACACGTTCTTTCAGGTATGCGGGCAGGGCTGTGGGCACTCTGTACCGTACTGTGAGGGGGAATCGCAGGCTGTGGAGGCTCTGGATCTGCCTGCGCCTACATGCTTCCGGTCGCGCAGCCATAGCTACCTGCGGGCCATCCAAGCAGGCTGCTCCCAGGATGAAGATACAGCTTCTGTGGATTCAGAGTCACCACCACCCACCACTCCAGGCTATAGCTACAGCTCCAACACCAGTGAGTACCCGAGAGAAGAAGGTGGTCTTAGTGATTGCAATAAGATTACAAAGATTTGAAATTACCTTCGAGACATTCAATTCATTTTGAATTGATTTATATAGCACCAATTCACAAAAACAGTGGCCTAAAGGTGCTTTACACTATAAGGAAAAGATCCTACAATATTAGAGAAAAAACCTCAACAATCAGACGATCCCCTGTGAGCAAGCAAACCAGCCTAAAGGAGGGGCAGTCATCTAGGGTCACTGGCTTGGGAGATGAGAAGAGAGAAAGAGCATAGAGAAGAAGAAAGACAAACTATGGGAGAGAGGAAAAAAGGTAAATGTATCAGGAGTTAAAATAGAGGAGCGTAGAAAAAAGTGCATCATGGCAAGTATGAGCCTAAAGCAAGCATGGTTCAGGGTCAGATGATTTCTGCTGTATTTACTCCGCTTCATAATAGCAAAAATAAGTATTGTCTGGAAAATTGCCCCTTAAAGGAAGAGGCCACTTTCCTGAAATCCAACTTGTTTTACTGTTTTTGAAAAGTACACCGAGTAACAATTTCACTGTGTATATTTAGTGTATGCAAAAGACACCACATGCGCTGCTATTATAATAGTCTTGACAATACTGTACACCTTAACTATTATAGGTATAATTCAAATAAATAGTAGGTTACTTTCCATTGTTAAAAATGTAAAGTAAAAAGGTAGCACATGCAAAAAAAATAATTATTTTTTGTGTGTATGTGTTACCTTTTTACCTATGGGGTTTAAGTGTTAAACTTAAAGGACTGTGGTTTAGAAATACGGAAGGCAGATCCTTTTAAAGATCTATGTAGAGTATTCCTCTTGTTTTATTGCAATAGATAAACACATATCTACCAAAGTACGGGCTTTTGTTATTAAGGTGCTCATGCTTTAACAATAAGAGTTTGCAGCATATTCAGTCTGCAGCTGGATATTGCAAGCTGCTCTCTTCTTTATCGCTGAGAAAATGGATGGAAGATGTACAGCACCTTTCACATAGTCATTATTAGATGGAAAACTAAACTCAAGAACATTTTGCTTGCCACATTTTTTCTGTATCTTTTTTCATTTATGTGTAACATTATTGTTATGTTTTCAGGGAAAAGTGTGCAATAATGACTCCTCCAGGCTGACAGGGTGAAGGTTAGAGATGCTGTTTTAGAGAGATAGAGAGATTTGCAGATAAGCAAAGAAAACTATCTATTTTTTCGCCTACAATTCAGTTCAAGCATTGTTGCAGTAAAGAAGAAAAAATCTGAACATTTCTTAAAAACATCTACTGTGTCTATAGTAAATTCATGCGGTAAATCAAGCTTCACTTCTGTTTTTATGGTGCATGTGTGTATATATTTGTGTATTATTATTATTATTGAACAAATTGCCCTGTAGCTTAAAAGTGTCAGAGTTGTGATGTGTGGTTAGTATTTTTCTTCTAAAGAGTTCTATATGACTTTGATGTTAAATCATAAATTCATACTTATGAGTATTTTAAAAAAAAATTAATTATAGTCCGAGATACTTTTAGAGGTACTTTTAGCTATTCACCACAAAGATCTGCATGTTTGATTTGGCACAGTTTTACACCCTCCCTGATGCCACCCTCCGATTTATCTGGGCCAGCATGAGGGACACACAAGCCTCTGATCTCCTGAGGCTGGTTTTATTTCCCTTTGCGGTCTCAAGACAGGGATCTTTCACATGTAAGGCAAATTTGTTAACTACTACAACATAGAGGCAGGTGGATTTTTCTTAGGTCAATAGTGAATCAAAGTTTTAGGGACTAAAATTTCTGATTATTAATGTTTTTAATTTTTATCTGATTTGACTTTTGCTTCTGTACATATGCGAATGGGAAAAAGCTGGACTCTATATGGACTCAATGTATTTTAAAAAATAGTTAACAAGCTAATGTAAGAGCAGAACTTGACTCTGTATCACCTCTGCTCAGCTGTCTACTCTGCTACATGTACTGCAGAGAGATCTAATCTTAAATAATGAAGATCTTGAATAATGACGCTGGAGCTATTCTGCTGAACAAACTATGTGACATTTTTTTTTTCTAAATGACCACAAACATCTTTTTTTCTTCTTCTTTATGTTCTGTAAAGAAAAGGTTTTCATCTCAGCAGTGTCAGGACAAGGTATTTGCCCCATTTCTGATTTCTTATTTTTTATATACTTGTTCCACTGGAAGTTTCCAATCATCAAGCAAAATGTAATATTAGACAACGATAACCTGAGAAAATACAAAATGCAATATTTTAATTATGATTTAATTTGTTAAGGCAAAAGAGCTATCCAAACCTACCTGGTCCTATGTGAAAAAAGTTATTGCCCCTCTTGTTAAGTCATTAATTAACTGTGATTAACCATATTTTTTTGAGCTAACATCAATTTCATTAGCTATACCCAGGCCTGATTACTGGCAGACCTGTTGAACCAAGACACCACTTATATAAAACCTGTATGACAAAGTGAAGTAGCTTATAAGACCTTAAAAACTACACACCATTCCACAGTTATTATTATTACAGTCTAAAGAAACTCAGGAACAGACGAGAAACAAAGTCATTGACATCCCTCAGACTAGAAAGGGTTACAATGCTATTGCCATTTCTAAGGGTTTGGGACTCCTGTCAAACACAGTGAGAGCCATCATCCACAATCGGAGCAAGCTTGGAATAATGGTGAACCTTCCCAGGAGTGGCCAGCCTACCAAAATTACTCCAAGAGCACATCGGCAACTCATCCAGGCCACAAAAGAACCCAGAACGTCAATTAAGGAACTGCAGGCCTCACTTGTCGCACTTAAGTTCAGAGTTCATGATTCAACAATAAGAAAGAGAGAGATACAAAAAACCCACAGCTAACCCAAAAGAACACAAAGGCTCTTTCTCTCATTTGCCAAGAAAAAAACATCTTGATCATCCCCAAGATTTTTGGGGAAAATATTCTGTGGAGTTTTGAGACAAAAGTTGAATTTGTTGGAAGGTTTGTTTCCTGATACATCTAGGGTAAAACTAACACAGTATCAGTACATAAAAAGAACATCATACCAACAGTCAAACATGGCAGTGGTAGTGTAATGGTCTGGGGCTGCTTTGCTGCTTTAGGATGGAATCATTCATTCTGATCTCTACCAGAAAATGCTGAAAGAGAACCAACACCAACAAGTTCAACCATCAATGGCACAAAAAAGAAGAAAACAAGTCTGAAAAGAAAAGTGGGCCAAAATTCTTCCACAGCAATGTGAAAGACTCATTGTTAGTCACTGCGAACGCCTGACTGCTGCCAAAGGTGGCACAACCAGTTATACAGTTTATTGGGGCACCTTTTTCATGAAAGGTCGGGTAGGTTTGGATAACTCTTTTCCCTTAATAAATTTAAAAACTGTATTTTATGATTACTTGTGTTATCTATGTCTAATATTGGTTTGTCGGATGATCTGAAACATAAAATTGTGACAATCATACAAAAAATAAGAACTCGGGAAATACTTTTAAAATACTTTTACCTGTGTAGCGATACAATATATATCTGTGAAAGATGAATATAAGCTGATAATGTTGGTTGAGCTCTACGTGCCACCCAGCAATTTAGAAATGTTTTCTGTCTGGGGTATCTATTTGATATACTGCAATTCACATGTCTTATTGCTTCATGTACCTAATTCTATTAAAATCTTATATATGAAAACCCTATATTTATATTGTACTCTTGCCTCAAAGACTAATTTTTCTGGTTTCTTGCGGGTTTTTTTTTTTTTTATTAAAATCACAGCATTATAGCATGATTGTAATAGGAGGATAAGGCTATATAATAATAATTATTATATATATATATATATATATAAAGTAGGGGGGACATAGGAGGAAATAGCTCAGTTCACTCCTTTGTTGGGGTAACAATAGATCACCACATGCTGGATATGTGCTTATTTTTTTATGTCTAGACTTAAGTCCGTTCCCGCGGCGCCGCAGACAAACTGAAGCGCACCTACCGTGAACACATTCATAAACAACGTAATACCCAGACATAAACCAATCACCTTCGTGTTCGATTAGTTTGAGGTCCGGCTCTGTCCAATCGTTTAGAGAAATCGGTTACGGAGAAAACGTGGACTCCAATCCTCGTCGTCAAGGGCGTGTACTACAAATCTTTTCTTCACTGTTCGTTGTGTGTCTCCCAGGCACTACACCCGTGTCCATCTCGTCCGCCGTTCATGAATGAACAGAAAATAAGGATTTCTCCGAGTCCACCACTAACAGTAAGGTCTTTGTCACCTTTTTCCCGGTTGAGCGTTATGGTTCTGACAGTCAGCTGCTGTTTGCTACGCTAGCAACAGCGAGCTAACGTAAGCTAATGGTGTGGTAGGTTAACTAGCTAGCTAACGTGGATGAAGAAAGAGGATGAAACCCTGATACAAGCTGTTTGAGCAAGGCGAGGAGCAGCAATGTTGGCTGTCTGTTTTTAGAGTGAAAAGCCATCTCTTTGTTGCCCCGCTGATATCAACTATACAGCGCCTCCGGGTAGCATTACTCAACGTTAAATACCCTGTGTGATAGCACGCCGCGGCAAGCCCTGGACTGGCTAGCAGCAAAGGCTAACGGTAGCCGAGCCGTCATCAGCCCGTTAGGGACATCCCGGCGCGGGCTTAGTTTGGCTAACCAGCCCGTTTATTAGCTAACCGTGGCTAGTGGGTTGTGTGGGTGAGTGATCTTATATTTCCAAATAAGTTTTTATTAGAGACGGTTGTAAGTCGTAATCCACTGCCACAGATCGTTAATTAAAACGATAAAGAAGCTCAGCGGCTCAGTGTGCTTTAAATTGAGCTCATTGGGTATTTAATTTATATCCCCGGTGGTCTTTTGGATTAACGTTAGATGAGGTAACGGCTCTCTCTTATCCCGGGCATGTGACAGTGATGTGTGTCCAGAGGCACGAAGAAAGCTATGATTCACGTTTATCTGAACCCACATATACAATCATATTGGTCTACTATAAAATGCTTCCCCATAGGTCAGAAAGTGAGTGCTGTACTAAAGCCCATAGTGTTGTTTTGTTGACAGAAACTAGGTAACTTTTAAGTCGACTCCACTTGTAATGGTACCGGTATATTTATTTTCTAGACGTCCTGTGGTGTGAAAGGAACAAGTAATTGTCTGGACAATCCAGCTTCTTGAAATGATTTTATCTCACCTGGCACAAGTGGCTATATTTGGTCCAAAGGGCCATCTTTATTCATTCAAGACCTGTGGCACAGTCAATAATTTATCAGCTTCCTGCACTCAGTAGTGCTTCGCAGTTCGGACACTTCTGCTTAGGCTTTTTAAGGACCCCTGAAACAACTAGGATGTGCACATAAAGCACTGTAACATTAGAGCGAAACACAGTAACCGTACTTTAGTGTTTAAATTGACTACCATTGTAAAGTTAGAAAGTAAAAACTTAAATCCTGCTTAACATGTGACCAGGTGTAATCAAACTAGGTGACTTTGAAGCTTCAGAAAAAAAGGTGTGTTCACTGTATCTAGAACTACATTAAACAAGACTTGGTGTGGCTGTGTTTTATCACGGACAGACTATGAGTCATTCTCCACAGCATTACACACTCTTCCTCTCACACTCATTGATGAGGTAATCTCTTGACTGAATGGCAAAGCAAGTGTAGCTTCTCAATAAGGTCAGCAGCAGACGGGCTTTCTAATGATGAATGTGGAGCTATTTGTTAACACAGTTGGACATTACAGTAAAGGCCAGTCCCATTTCCTGCTCTAATGGAATGCATTTATCTGAGAACTGCTTTCGCATTGGTTGAAATACTTTTGTTCAATCCAAAATCGCCAGCTCCTAAAAAATACAGTTGATTTTTAACTTTATGTTGTATTTTGCGTGCTGAATACAACAATGTGTCTCAGTGTAATATACATTTTGTGTATTACACTGAGACACATTTTAGTTGTGTTTAGTCTAGACATCAGACACAACATATTTACTGACACTAACAATCATGTATGTGTTTCTGTGTAGAAAAACAAATCAACCTCAGGTTGTTTAATTTATTTCAGTTATATTTCTAAGGGGCACACTTCACTCATATAGAGCTTAGTGTTTTTAATTGGTCATTATTAGTTTGAAAGAGAGTGCTGTATTTTGCAGTGAAAATTATGGAGTTGTGAAAGAGCTAATCTCAGAGACTTGTGGCATGCGTCCTTGATTTAACTGATTAGCTTCCAACCCAGACTGTTGACGTACTCCAATAGGTCAGATGTAGAACCACAGATGGCCTTAAAGATGTCAGACAATTCAGTAGAAAATGATCTCCAGTAGTAGGACAGTTGGACATGTTTTTGTCTGTAGACAATTATATGGAACATTTAATCTTATAATACTAGACAGAATAATGAAGAACCTGTAACTGTAGTATTAATGAACCCATAGCTGTTTGTTTTCATAATGTACTTTTGGTTTGATGTTGCAGTCTGTTGATCTGTGTTTTGTGTAAGCGCTTTGGGTTTTCCTATCAGTATGTAGGCTTTGTCTGTTTAATGGCTGGCTGCCTTTCCTTCTCAATAGATAGTTTTCTCCCATGAAGTCTGCCTGCCCTACCCAGTGATTTACTGTGTCTTCACTGACACCTTTAAGCCTGTTGCCCTTGTTTCTTAAAGAGTTGTGGAAAAGCACTATGTAATCCATACCCGATTCTTAAAACTGTGGTAACAAAATTAATACATGCCACATAATGGAGCTGTAGAAACCAGCAAAATTACAGCGCAAACCAACCTGTCATTTAAATATATACAAAAACTAAAATTTGCATGAAAACCTTACAGTAGGCTGTATTAAGCTCTACTGTGCAGGAAAAGATCAACTGTTGGTGACTGGCTTCACTCCAAGTGTTGGTTTTCATGAACATTATAGTAACCTGCTGTGACCTTAAAAGTCTAAGAAGTCCAAGGCTTTCTCTTTCTAAATAACATTTGAAATTCCTTTGTTATCCTGCTATGGTAATGTTTAACTAAAAACTCTGACACGCCTCCAAAGAGTACCTCAAACAATAACAGGTTTAAGCCTAGACACACTCAAACTCAAATATCCTCCTCTTTTGTGACGTCTAAGATCCTTTTGATGCAGAATCCCTCGTGTAAATATATCCATAATTTCAACAGATACCCCATGCCTAATTCAAATGTGTTATAAAACTCAAACTAATTTCCTGCTTACATGTAATTGGTTTTGATCAGATGCTCCATTTTGCATTTAATGGTTATTTTATTTGATTTAATTCATTTTTTTGAATCTCTGAATGCCTTCCTGTACATGTGAACAGTGTTTGTTTGTTTTTTCGTAAGAAGTCATGCTCAGCATGTGTCCTGCTCTAATCTTTCAGTCTGTGACTCCCACAGTCTGTCTGTCTGTTGTGCAGTAACACTGGCTAATCTTGGACAGAGCTTCCATCTCTTTTCATGATACTTGGCTCATGTCCCGAAAGGTTTATTCACAATAGGCTACAATATTGTTTGTGAGGGTTGGTGTGTGCTTTGCTTTTATGTACACCGAACTTGGTGCTTCAGTAGAAACTAATGTAAAAGCACAGTGTCTCCCCTTGAAGTTCACTCTGCAGCAGCCTAATTAACACATCAGACTGTAAGTCAGAACTCAAAATGAGATCAGCTGTGATCACAACTTAAATCCCAAACTGGCACACCAGATATCTTAAATTAAAATAAGAAAGTAAATTAAAAAAAACAAAACAGTTCTAATGGCATCAGTACACAGCTATGAGAATAGTCAGTCATATACATGGATGTTTTAGGCTGGTGTTCAGGTCGCATTAGTGGTCATCTGATAGCACTCAGACAGACCTGCTGATGGAGCCAGAGCATATTATGGGTCAGAGACTGCATAGCTCTCATAAAGAATTGTTTGATGATCATAGTGGTGTTGACAGCATTGGAATTGATCTAAATTGTTTTCTGAGTAAGAGAGAGCACCTCAAATAAGTGATTTGAAGACTCCTGCTGTCCATATAACCTTTCAAACTGGCAATGGGCTTTCTGAGTTCTGTTAGCTTATTGGCTTTTAATGTCTCAAATAGCTAGACTAAGAATAGAAAATGTAAAAAGTAAGAGATTCGATGAAATGTTTGAGCTTTTAAGCCCTTCAAAGTGGGTACATTGAAACTACTATTAAATGAAAAATTTGTTTTACTATAACAATGATTAAAGTAATAACAGTGTATTCGATTAAATATTGGAAACAACTTGAAATATATTTCTTGTGTTGATGAATCTACAGAGAAATGTAAGTAAAATGTGCAACTCCCCTAGTTTTTATGACACTTAAGAGTTTCAACTCATTGTTTAGCTAACCATCCAGCGGTTTTATTGTTTTGGTTCCCTGTCGGCGCACTCATAGCACTAAGTTTGGCCACGCAGAGCTTCGTGCTTACTTTTTGTTTTTTTTCATAGGTGCACACGCTCCAAAGTTTGAGATATTTAGGAGGCCATTTATGAGTTTACGTCCAACTTCTAGTTTGAACAAAAAGTAACAGTCTATAGCATTCTTTATACTTCTACTTTAGCTTTTTGTTTTGTTTTGTTTTTTACATGTGTAAAACAGCAAATAGGGACAGCAGGGCTTTTTAGACTTGGAGGTGCTCTTGGTTTGTCATACACTGGCTGAAGTTCTGGAAGCAAAGATAAACCATCATCAGGCTATGAGCTGATCCTGACCCAATATTTCAGGCATCGCAGACCTCGTCCATCCCTTTTCTGCACTACCCCTGTAGTAAGGCACATGAGGGCAACTGTCATATCACATACTGCCAAAGGATAGCAAAATAGGTTATGCCACTTGCAAGAGGTGTAAACAATCTGCAGTCAGCCCCCTTCACTGTGACTGAATGTTTGTAAAGGCCCATTAACCTATTTGTTGTTGTTACTTATAATTTGGGCTATTGTTGAATTGAATGAAAAGTGCACATGTGTGGTTAAGTGTTGACAGATATTTGGCTTATGATCAATTTTATTGCAGTGTGCAGTTAAGACCCAGTGCAGTCACCCAGCAAATGCAACTGAGGCATGTGCTGTGACTCTGTATGTAGTACGACACAATTAACTTTGGGAATTTCATGCATCCAAGCTATGAGTACTACAAGAAGTGCCTTTCTTTGGAAATAATAAATGTTCTGTTTTGCTCCTACGAAGGCATGGTTTCTGAGTTTGACACTGCTCGCCAGGACTGCATGAGTGACACATAGGGTGGATTCCAATCCACAGACATGTTTGTCTATGTTTGTGGGATTTAATAAGGGCTTTACTGGTTCTGTGAGTCACAGGCTGATGATGGGAGTGCAGTGCCTACAGAATTACAGGGTGTTAGGTTGCTATTTAAATTGAAACCACTACCGGGTAGAATAAATACTGCATTTTTATTATTGATTCAAAGTGGTGAGCTTTAAATTACTTGGTCAGCTAATTTTAAAGAAATATTTCATCCATCATGTGTGTCAGTAAATGCTGTATGTGGGCAGAAGCATTTGCTACTGTGTATTTTGCAACTCTTTGAGGCATATGTTGCTGATTATCGCACTGTTTAAATAGCAGGCTTCCCCTTATTTCTTGTAGAAAGCCTGTGGTTTTTCCTGGTTCCTTGCTTTTTTTCCCCCTTTTTTTTCATATTGTAGTTCATTCTACATCATGCACCACAACCCTGCATTCAGACTGATGACAGAAAAAGAGGCACCGTTCCTATTCCTTCACCCTGAGTCAGATTGTCTTAGTTCAGTGGTAATCCACTTTCAGGCCTCATTTCAGTTTCCCTTGAAAGAATTTGTAAGCGCGTGGTTCATGGGTTTCTGAGTGCCAGAATATGAAGCTTTATGTAAAGAAGTGCTCTGCTAAAGACAAACGGTGTTTTTACTAGAGATGGACCGATCCGATATTGTGTATCGTATCGGTCCGATACTGACCTAAATGACTGGATCGGATATCGGAGAGAAATAAAAAATGTAATCCAATCCATTAAATATCACGAAAGCACCTCACAAAACTTGCAACATGGCGTAACTCAGCTCATAACCTTACATGACGCATACTGCTCCGACTTGCGAGACCTGTCGGTGGTCTGGTTGAGCAGTTGGAGCCTCGCTACCAAACCGGCATTTCATCTCCGAGAAAATTATCCCAGAGAGAAGTAAAGCAAGTGTGTAAGTTCATCTCTGAATGTTTGTAAAGCATTCCCACGTTAAGCTTAACAACTGATACTGAATAAGGAGCAACTGCCTCTTCTCTCTCACTCCCTCTCCTGTTGCTACTTTAGTCATGAAACTGATCAATGATCGGCTGATCGGCTTTTCTGTTCTCTTGTTTGTTTTTGGCCCACTTTGCACCAGAAAGAGGAAACTAGCGGCTGAACAACAGCAGCACGTTTAAGCTTGATAAGCTGTTGTTAGAATGTATTTAATATTACTTTCTACACCAGGATCCTTTTCTACATAGCTGACAGCTGGTAACTGTGCAGGGGCGGGTCTAGCAAAGTTTAGCCAGGGGGGCAGGTAGGGCATTAACAGGGAAAAGGGGGCACAAAGACATACTTTTCTTTCTTATTCTCACTTAAAATGTCTAGCTTTTAATAAATAATTATCTGAATCTTACACCCAAAGTTTTAATCTGATGTAAGATGTATAGAAGTCCATTACTGTATATACAGGGAGTGCAGAATTATTAGGCAAGTTGTATTTTTGAGGAATAATTTTATTATTGAACAACAACCATGTTCTCAATGAACCCAAAAAACTCATTAATATCAAAGCTGAATGTTTTTGGAAGTAGTTTTTAGTTTGTTTTTAGTTTTAGCTATTTTAGGGGGATATCTGTGTGTGCAGGTGACTATTACTGTGCATAATTATTAGGCAACTTAACAAAAAACAAATATATACCCATTTCAATTATTTATTTTTACCAGTGAAACCAATATAACATCTCCACATTCACAAATATACATTTCTGACATTCAAAAACAAAACAAAAACAAATCAGCGACCAATATAGCCACCTTTCTTTGCAAGGACACTCAAAAGCCTGCCATCCATGGATTCTGTCAGTGTTTTGATCTGTTCACCATCAACATTGCGTGCAGCAGCAACCACAGCCTCCCAGACACTGTTCAGAGAGGTGTACTGTTTTCCCTCCTTGTAAATCTCACATTTGATGATGGACCACAGGTTCTCAATGGGGTTCAGATCAGGTGAACAAGGAGGCCATGTCATTAGTTTTTCTTCTTTTATACCCTTTCTTGCCAGCCACGCTGTGGAGTACTTGGACGCGTGTGATGGAGCATTGTCCTGCATGAAAATCATGTTTTTCTTGAAGGATGCAGACTTCTTCCTGTACCACTGCTTGAAGAAGGTGTCTTCCAGAAACTGGCAGTAGGACTGGGAGTTGAGCTTGACTCCATCCTCAACCCGAAAAGGCCCCACAAGCTCATCTTTGATGATACCAGCCCAAACCAGTACTCCACCTCCACCTTGCTGGCGTCTGAGTCGGACTGGAGCTCTCTGCCCTTTACCAATCCAGCCACGGGCCCATCCATCTGGCCCATCAAGACTCACTCTCATTTCATCAGTCCATAAAACCTTAGAAAAATCAGTCTTGAGATATTTCTTGGCCCAGTCTTGACGTTTCAGCTTGTGTGTCTTGTTCAGTGGTGGTCGTCTTTCAGCCTTTCTTACCTTGGCCATGTCTCTGAGTATTGCACACCTTGTGCTTTTGGGCACTCCAGTGATGTTGCAGCTCTGAAATATGGCCAAACTGGTGGCAAGTGGCATCTTGGCAGCTGCACGCTTGACTTTTCTCAGTTCATGGGCAGTTATTTTGCGCCTTGGTTTTTCCACACGCTTCTTGCGACCCTGTTGACTATTTTGAATGAAACACTTGATTGTTCAATGATCACGCTTCAGAAGCTTTGCAATTTTGAGATTGCTGCATCCCTCTGCAAGATATCTCACTATTTTTGACTTTTCTGAGCCTGTCAAGTCCTTCTTTTGACCCATTTTGCCAAAGGAAAGGAAGTTGCCTAATAATTATGCACACCTGATATAGGGTGTTGATGTCATTAGACCACACCCCTTCTCATTACAGAGATGCACATCACCTAATATGCTTAATTGGTAGTAGGCTTTCGAGCCTATACAGCTTGGAGTAAGACAACATGCATGAAGAGGATGATGTGGACAAAATACTCATTTGCCTAATAATTCTGCACTCCCTGTAGTAACTATTAAGTCTAATATACCCTAGTAAGCTATAGTACCTTTTCCTTCAGGAAAGTACCATCTGTGCAGTCTGCAATTCTGTTGAAGAAAGATGTTGAATCTATTTAATTATTGTGGAAAAATAATTGATTTCTGTGCATTTTTTTTTTTATTTTTTTTTTTACACGTGCATTAAATTAAAGTTGATTACGTCGATTAAGCATCGATGTAATCAACCTAACCCTGTTAGTTAGGTTGCTTAATATTTTCGCTAAGTACTCTTTAAAATACCATAATAGGGAGGAATGTGTAGGTTTAAGTTTATTAGATTGATCAGTATTGCTGAACTATGAAATATTATGGGTGCAGTGTATTTTTTGCATATGGGTATAACAGAATAGCTTTAGTGTTTTTGTGGGGGGTTTTTTAAACTTGAGTTTGAACTTGAAAAACAGTTTTATTGATTAAAAAATACACTATCTGATTCATATCGGTATCGGCAGATATCCAAATTTATGATATCGGTATCGGACATAAAAAAGTGGTATCGTGCCATCTCTAGTTTTTACTTACTAAATACTTAATTATAAAATAGTAATTGTTGAGTATTGGATTTGAGTTTGTAAAATGAAAAAGTCATCATTGAAAACACTAGTCGTCGGTGGAGTTTCTCTCTGATCCATTCTATCCTGTTTGATTTGAAAAATTAAGAACTAGTAGCCAAAAATCCATAGGAGGAAATGATGATAAGGACCAAATTCTATGTATCTATGTGTGTTGCTGCCGATATAGTGTTTACAAGGCCAGTTGTCGCTGATTGGTCTAACAAAGCTGAATGTATTGAGAACAAATGAAAGAGGGAAGCTCAATGGTAGTTGAAAGAACAGAGCAAGTGGAGGAGGGGAATAAAATACAATTGTTTGATTCCTTTTTGTTATGCTGTGGAGACAAAAGAAAAACATCACACACACAGATAGCCAGTCAAGTTTTGAATTGTGTTTTCCTGCTTCCTTTCCTATTCATACATTTACTGAAACATGTCAAGCATGACTGGGGAAAAAATGCAAAATGCAACAGGATAACTTTATTTATTTGACTAATCTGTACTTCAAATGGGATGAAAACACAAACAAAAGCTCAAAAATAGACTGCTACCCTCAGTTCCTGGATCCATAAGACCTAGAACTGTTGAGCTGAATATCACTAGAGAAGGCAGAGTTGTCTGCCTGACAGTCCCCAGAGCAAAAGGCCTGTGAAGGTGTGGCATATAAAGGAAGATCTCCAGAGACAGGCTGACGTCAATGGAACACAGCCACCAACAGAAGTACATTACTGTAAGCATAGAGGTAGCTTTTAGTACGGCCCAATAGAGACAGCAATAAGGGCAAGGTACACGTTTGTTTTTCAGATAGCCATGTTAATAGTTTTATGTTTTGGCATTTGGTACACACCAGCTGGCTTAGGGCTGGCTTAGTCTTGCTTTGTTTCAGTAGTCTTATGTGACAAAGTGCAGGATTCCCTTTCTAAGCCTTATGTTTTCATTCTTTTTGTTTTCTTTTTTTTTCTGTTCTTTTTTTGTCAGCAGTCAGCAATAGGAAAGCTCCTCCTCCAGTCCCTCCCCGTACCACCTCCAAGCCCCTCATCTCAGTGACATTACAGAGCAGCACCGAGTCAGCCCAAGACACATACCTTGACCAGCAGGACCGTGGCAGTGAGGTCAACAGCCAGTCAGGACGGAGCAACTCCTCTGACAGCCTCTGTAGCATACGCACGGGTAGCCTGGCTAAGGGGACCCAGCCTCCACCAGCACCTGTCCCTGCTGCAACCCCAGCACCATCTGCAGGCTCCATACCTCCTGTTCCAGCCCCCCGTGACCTCCCACCTACCACCACAACCACTACTGTTGCTACAAGTACCACTTCCACATATACTCAGTCCCAAAATGACACCCTAAGCAGTGGTACCACTCTAGAGCAGCCCCCGACTGCACCCAAGAGGAAACTTTCCTCTATTGGAATTCAAGTAAGTTTCTTTTTTTGTTGTTGTTGTTGCTGGAGATATAATCAAGCAGAGACAGACAGACAAACAGAGTTGCATTTCACTGATATATTGTGTTGTTCATTTTTCAGGTTGATTGTCTTCTGCCAGTTCCAAGAGAAGAACCCCTGCTGCTTAAACCTCTTAAGTTTCAGTCAATCGGAGTTCAAGTTGAAAACGGCAGGCCGTAAGTATACACTCATGTTTCCAGGCTTAAGCCTGATGTAGAGTTCTGCGGTAAATTTATGTCCTAATTTATGAGGTAACTGGAAATTGCTTTCATTCCTACACTGGAACCTGAAGTTACGAGGTAGATCTGATGTAGAAGTATAATTATAATTGTAAAACACAATAAAGAAAGAAAATAGATTTTTGTGACAGAAGATGTTAATTTTTACATCTTCTAATTTTTGTCATTAATGGTTTGATTTGAGTTTCATCGATCAGCTTCCTGCAGAGGTCCATTTTATATGCCCAGATGGGTCACACCTGTTTTTGCAGTACAAGATGGGGAGGGTTGGATAATGTTAAATAGGCTGTTTGTGTTTTAGTGTTTAGTATATGTGCTATAGTTATGTTATTGGCTTTAAAACAATGGTATTCTGGTGGTGGTGTTTGTTTGTTTTGAACTCTACTGTCAGGCCTGGTTTTAATGTGCTGTAGCTCTTGTACTTTTCCCTTCCTAACTGCATGCACTTACTGTCTCATTATTTCATCTCTGTTGCTCGTGCATCTGCAGCCTATACAGCAGTGAGTGGCTAAGGTCATTCAGCAGTCAGCCTGGCAGCAGCATAGCGCTCTGATGGATGGCTTTTTACTCTTGTTTTGACTGTAGTGAGCTGAACATAGCGAGAAAGAGGCCATTTAAACTTTTGCAGAGCACTGTAATTTCCCGTAATCACATTTGTTTGACAGTCCACTCTTTTTCTCCTGCTCATTATCTGTGAAGCCAGTTGTCTGATAAGCTTTCATGTTGTATACCTGATTTGTTGCTAATATCTGTACTGTCACATCCTCAATGCTATCTTTCCGAGTCTTTGCAGTAAATGATAATGCACAATCAGCCGCCACAGTCTTGTCAGTCAAATGCACTGACCTAGATCTGTTACTGTGGAACATGTTTGCCCCATCACTTAATTGTCTTTTTTGTCGAAGTTTGTCAGAAGCTGATATTTATGCATGTGTCTGCAGTCTCAGCCGGGACAGCAGCATGGCCTCCAGACAAAATACAGTGACTGAGCCTCAGGAGCCTAAGGATGCCGCACCCATAGAAAACAACACAACCAACTGCGCCAACAGTCAGACGGTGAATACTGCGCCGAACGGACAGGACAAAGCCATGGAGCAGCAGCCACTTAAACACAACTCAGCACCATCCAGGATATCCATCTCACCCCCAGAGACTCTCGACCCAGCTTTAGACCCCTCCTCGTTGCCGCCTCCAGATCCCAGCCTCGAGTCTGGAAACTGCAGCAGCCAGGGAGATGCTGTTCAGCCTACCACGCCAGCATGTCTCAGAGACGGCAACTGGTTTCTGAAGCTACTGCAGGCTGAAACAGGCCGCATGGAGGGATGGTGTCAGCAGATGGAGCAGGAGACCAAAGACAACAAGCTCTCAGAGGAGGGTAGGTGACAGAAATGGATAAGGTGGCTATCAGCACATTTACATAGGCCCCATTTTACTTTTGTCATGTGTCCTGTTTTCAGATAAGATATAATAATCTCATTTGCCCTTTGCCACATATGCTGTATGCCTGTCTGTTGGCCAGATCACAAATCTCTTTGCAATCTGTCGTAATTTTCCCACGGAACATGCAAATCGGGGTTGGACCTTTTCCAGACTGGTGTTATCGCTTCTGTCGCTCTTACTCCCTCTCACTCACCCATGCAGATCAGCACTATCTCTGTTGTCATTCAAGTGCAAAACAGGTCAAGGGCCAGATAAATCCCACAGCATGTGAGATTAATGTCAGTTTATACATGTAAGAAAGTGCTGTGTTTATGCACAGTATTTACTTGGTACTTGTTTTTTACATTTTGAACATTTGGCTTGAATCCTCAACTAGTAATGAAAAATTGAAATGAAATTATTAAAAAACTAAGCATGTTAGGTTGATTTCAAGAGTATCTTTCAACGTTAGATGTTAATGTGCTACAAAGAAAGATGGTTTTTTTTTAAAGAGCCACAGTTGTATAAAAATTGTAAAAAATCTGCTATCAGTTAATTGCCAAGAAGAATTGAGTTGCTGTGCTTGTTAGTGAAGTTCACAGACAGGACACTAGGTCAGGTCTCATCCCTGTTGATTAAGGACACAGAGACAAAGCCTGACAGAGTCATTACTGCCATTGATTCACAGTACTACAGCTTATTAGAGAGGACGGGGGCAGGGTAAGCATTAGTTTAGCTATAACAGAGCCACTGCAGACTCATTTCACTTATTCATGTCCCAAAATACCACTCAGGCTCTTAAGTAGATCAATCTCTGCAATGCCTTAAATATGAAAGAGCAAGAAACAGATGAGCAGTGTAGGCTCCTTCAGATAATCATTCCTCCTACTCTCTGTGGACCTGAATTATGAATTTCCATTTACATGCAAATACATGACTGAAAGAATCTTTTGTTGTCAACGCTATGAAAGAGTTTATAAAATACTTGTAAGAAAATTATTTACTGTCAAGCAAGATTAAATGGTAATTGTTAGTAAACACATTGCATCACACCTCTTCACGTCTTGACCAGGGTTTTAATAGTTTTGCAATTTTCATTAGTTTTTATTTTTATTTAGTTTTGACTTCAGATTTTCAATTTTATATCAGTTTTAATTAGTTTTTACCAATTGTTTGCTAGTTTAGTTTAGTTTTTATTTTTTTGAAAATCCTTAGTTTCAGTTTAGTTTTGATTAGTTTCAGTTATAGTTTTAGTTGTGTTTGCAATAATTAAGTGTAACAAAATCCCAGTTTCATCATATCAGTCATTCTCTTCTGCTTATCCTTGGGTATGTTGCTATTCCAGCTACCATACCCTGCACCCTGGACAGGTCGCCTGTCTGTCGCAGGGCTAACATGCAGAGACAGACAACTCACATTCCCACCTATGGGTTCTTTAAATAAATAAATAAATAAATAAAGGCAGATGAACAACCATTGATACCAGGCAACTATAAAATGTATATCTTGGCCCCAATGAGACTATTAACTCTTGCAGCACCGGGTGTTCGTAATTTTGGTTCAAGTGAATTGATAAACTTTTTGAAGGCCATTGACTCACACAGTTATGTAGATATCCCAGTCCTGTTGTCTCGGGATGCATCACGCTGCCTTGCCTGGGGTTAGCTTCTGTTTTCTGGGGATGAGGGTTGAGTGTGCTCCCTTACCTTCTCAAGGTAAGCTAGGTTAGCCTTCTTGTGTGAGCTTTTCAAGTGCACTTTAAGGTTTGTGGGATTTTTTTCCCTTTAGAAATGTGCCTCATAATTTGTCTCTTTCCACTACAAGACACTTGCTTTATCCAAAACACAGTCATATTCAAAGTAATCCCAAATTGGACTCTGGCGCTTTCTCCCGACTTTTCCTGACATGATTCTGCGCGTGGACGGAGCAGCAACACAGACGACTCGACTAACGTACTGCCACCTGCTGGCATAATTAGACAGCAAGAAAAAAATCTGGAAACTAAACTTCATTTTCACCCTTGACTCTTGTATGACACACACACATCAATGAAAACTAAACACATTTTTGCTATAAATTCAGTTAATTTTAGTTAGTTTTGTGAACACTCATTACAGTTTTAGTTAGTTTTCCTTTTTTTGTTTTTATTTTTATTTCCGTTAACGAAAATGTTTTTTCACTTCTAGTTTTCGTTATTTCGTTAGTTTTCGTTAACGATAATAACCTTGGTCTTGACCCTTTATGTACTTGAACTCAGACATGCAAAAAGACTCATGTATTAACTCTAAAACTCAAAGTTTGTTTCTAATATGTCTTTATTCTAACTGGAAATGTTTCTTTGCTTGTTAAGGGTTTGTCATATTTGTGTCTTTGTAGTTTTGGGGACGATCCGCAGTGCAGTAGGGAGTGCTCAGCTCCTCATATCACAGAAGTTTGAGCAGTTCAGAGGGCTCTGTAATGAGAACTTGGTGAGTGGCTTCATTATGTCCTGTTGAGTGTGTGTGTGTGTGTGTGTTTGTTGTCCTACTTTTGTTGCCCAATTGTAAAAGATCATTTGTTTTCCATTATTTGACCTACATAAAGGGAGATCTCATTGTTTTATGTTAATTAGGAAAGTTTCAAGCAGAAATGCAAACTTCACACCGATCTTACACGATTGGTCACTTGTCCTACTGCAATATTCTAATTGTTGATTGGCGTCAAATGTATTTTATTTTCATCTATTTGCTTAAAGGCAGGCTGCCCGGGAAGTATTTGTGTGGGTAAGGATGTGACTAATTTTCTCTGTTTGGTCCAAATCTATTCATCTGTCTCACTTTCCTTTCCCTAGAATATAAATGCCAACCCACGACCAACATCGCAGGACCTTGCAGGGTTCTGGGATCTGCTACAGCTCTCGATAGAAGACATCAGTATGAAGTTTGATGAGCTCTACCAACTTAAAGCCAACAACTGGCAGCTTCCTGAGAAGAAGGTGATGTTGGGTACCTTACATTTTTGTTTCACTTGAGATTTTTAGATTGGTGCCATGGTTGTCATAATTAGTCATTCAGCAAAAAGTTAATCAGCATAATATTTCTTTGGTAGTTTTTCAAGTAAAACTGCTAAATGTTCTCTGGTGCCAGCTCCTTAGCAGTGTGAATTTTTCTCTGTTTTAAATGGCTAGAAATTGGACACCATTGTTTTTTGGACAGTTGGCTCATTAAGCCAAAGGAAGTTGAAGATATTTCAGAATTTTCTGACATTTTAATTTAATTGACAGCTTGATCAATAATGAGTGTTAATTTTAGTTGTAAATGCAAGCCTGGAGGATTTTAAATTATTTCCTAAGTGCTTAATGGACTACATATGACACTTAATCATCACTACTGGAAGTGTGTTTTGCTAGTGCCACACCATATCTCACTCTTTTCCCCTCTTGACATAATTTCCTCAGGATGAAAACAAGCAGCTTCCATCATCTGTGCCAAAGAAGCAGAGTAAGCCGCGGCTGTCAGCAGAGAAGGACAAGAGCGTGGACTCTGCTGCAGACAAGCAGCGGCAAGAAGCCAGAAAAAGGTTGATGGCAGCAAAGCGTGCGGCATCAGTACGACAGAACTCCGCCACAGAAAGTGCTGACAGCATCGAAATCTACGTCCCCGAGGCCCAGACCCGCCTCTGAGAGCAAACCAGCACCGATCAAAAAATTGCTAACGCACTTCAGACATTCATTGACACAACACAAATCTGAGACACACACACAAATATATATATATATATATATATATATATATATATATATTGGATGCACAGAGGCCGATCCCTCATAGCTGCACAGGAGATATGTGGGGATCACAAATAATCAAGAAAAATGCAGATCACCAACCTGCTGCCATGGGACAGAAGTAACCTTGACAGATGTTAAATACTATTGTTATTATTGTTATTATTGATATTATAATAATTATTATTATCTCCTAAAGTATTTCAAGACTGTCTTAAATGTGCAAGTATCTTCGATAAGGACATCCTGTACCTTGTGAGCTGAAGAATCTTGGTATCCCAGAAGTTTACTCTCTTAAAAACTCCCTTCACTGCTGAGTCTACCGGCAAGTTGCGGCTGCCAGGTTTACGAGCTGAGCGACCATCCACACACACTCAGGACACACATGCAGGTGTACTCACTGTCCACAGAGTCTTCCTGTTCTCTCTCTTTGTATTTGGCTGCCACTCGTTGGGTGTGGTGTGTACGCTTTACTGTGTAAGAATTATAAGATGGCGTTAGTGTACTCAGAGGTTTAAAATGCAGAGAACCAGAGGAAGGCAGTAGCATATATATTATAAATATCACACTATTACAATGTTCATTTTGTAAATGTTGTATACCAGATTATTTGTTAGAAAGAGGTCAGTGTTCAGTACCAAGGTAGTTTTTTATAGATCGAGTACATTTACTGTCATGATATATTAGCACTTGATGCAATCATTCACCCCCCATTTATCTTCCTCTTCTTTTCACCAGTGCACATTACACAGTCTGTGGATACCCATTCTTAAAGTCTTACTTTGGTTAGTTTTTGGTAAGGGATATGAGGAAGGATCGCCCAGCCAGTGAGGAAAAAGTGGAATGTATGAAATGTATGTGTTTGCAGCTCATGTTGACTTGATCACTGCACTTTCCATTCACCTCAGATCAAGTTTGCCCACCTTTTGTTATCCTAATCATTCTGACCTTCACTACATCCTCATGCGATGTAGGGGGACCAAGACATTCACCACTTGATATGGCATTCCCATTCAATGGCATCCCCACACTTGTGTGTGAGGGTGGGGGTTTCCTTGCTTCTGGAAAGAAAATGGAATAGCATAGCAATAATAAAATCATATTAGAACAAGCAATGCAGTAGGTACCCAGTCTTAAGTTATTTAATCAACATTTCCAGTAGGACTTTATTAGCATGAAGGATGAATGTTTTGGGGTTTTTTTGTTCTTCTATGAACTAACCTTCCTTAAAATAACAAGAATCTCAGGTTGAACACTTAAGCTCAACAGTAAAAACCACTATGGATGGAATATTTATTATACAGCCTCTGGGCCAAAATCTTGGATCCTTTGCCAAATATTCCATAGGACTCCAGGCCTACATGGTGTTCTTCTATAAGGAAAAGGACTTTTTAGTAAGGTTTGGTGATGTAACGAAAGGGGTCAGTTTGACTCCTCTGAAATCACGATTCCTTTACGCCCCTTTCTAGCAGCTAGAACTCCCACCCCTTTTGAAAATGAAGAACTGTGGTACAATGTTTGTTTTGGGGTTTTTTTGTTTGTTTGTTTTTTATGCCATTTGACACATTTTTGTGACATTCATCCAAAATGAGATCAATCTAAACATGCGTGGACGTCTGTAATTTACAATAATAAATGGTGCTGCGAGGGATTTGATATTGTGCCAACGTGGCAATGATCATCAACCTTTTAGTTTCATCTTATTAGGATTTTATTTAATGTTATTATTATTTAATCTGCTCATGAATTCAGTTGCCTGTGTGTGCATTCTCAGAAAAGTTTGTGTTTGCATCCGCTCACTCCAGATATGCTATGCCTCATCTCTGTATAAGCTCATGACACTTTGGCTATGGGACTGGAATAGTTTCCATGTTTCCAGTTTCTTAAATGGAAACTCAAGTGCCAAGGGTATATGAGTGGAACAGGGTATAGCACATACTCATGCAAAAGTGTAGGTAGTGTAGGTTGACTCACTTTTTCTTTTTTTTTTTTGTTGCAAGAGCTGGCTCTCCCCCTACTGGTCAGTTTTTTGCATGACACTCCAGACATTTTGTTCTGCTCCATTTTGAATTTTTAGTTAACGTCCAAAAAGACACGAAATTGAACTGGGAATGCTGACACAACACTGCGTTGTCAAATTTCTTATTCTCTTATTTGTATTACATCAAAAATGGACATGTGCATTTCATTGTCCAAAGAAATCATTAAACATCCCTTTGCTACATGTCCTGTCATCATTCTTGCTGTCTTTTTTTTATTGCACTCATTCATGAAACGGTAGTAATATTAGCTGCTAAGTTAATATTACACAGATAAATCACAAGCATTAGAGTAGATCTTTTATTGTTACCGTGTAATCTCTAAAAGCATGGCCTTCTTACATATAAAATATACAAAGATCCTTGCCAGTGAATTTTCAGTATTCCATATCATGGGTCTTACAAATTATCTGAAGCTATTAAATCTGTGTAAGGCATTCAGGGTATGCACTGTACGTAAGTGTTTATTACTGTGACAAATGGTGGAAAGTCCTTTACTTTTTATCTTCTATCATTTGAGAGCTGGATCCCTTTATTTGCCTGTGTACTGAACTTTTAAGAGAGCAAGACCTGATCAGGGATCTTCAGACAGTTTGTTTACCAGTACTTCCTGAGTTTCAAAGGGCTACAAAATGGACACACGATGACCAGAAGGTGCAACTCTAGAGGCAGATTATGTGGATTTGCTATTCAGCCACCATGTGGACGAGGCAATATTCTTCAGCTAAGACGTTTCTAGAAGTTTTTGAAGACACAGACATTTTGGGTAATCTTTTGGGTAAAAATTGGGTCATTGGTTGTGCTTAATGGACAGAAAGCCCATTCTGACTTCAGTGCTCACCCTTGTGGCCACATATCTGTCCTCTCAGAGACCAGCCAGGAAAATGAGCAAAAACTATGTAGTTCCAGATTATCTCCTACTGACAAACATTATTTTACAAAATAAGCACATATCTTGCAGACAAAGGGTTGTTTAATGTTATGGTGTATTAGTTAGACACTGTGAGGCTAGTTTCTTTTAAGAGAATAAAGAATTGTGATTCCCATGACTTATGAGTTGGCACTTTTTCTGTGTTAATTAAATGTAGAATTAAATGGGAATGCCACTCATATTTGAAGTTCACTGTATGTTTTTTTCCTTGGAAATATGTTTTTAAAAAGATACCACAATTCTATCTTGGTTGTTCTTGCAGCTTTTTAGTCCATCTAGGCATGTTGTCCTGGTAACACTAACAATGACAAAGGACACGTAGAGAAACAAACCCTTAACCCTTCTTGTAAGATATTCAGAGGCTCTTCCATCCTGCTGGGGGCTTTTTGATGGCAGGAAGGTTCTGTTCCACTTGTGTACTTGAATGCAAACACACTGCAAAACAATACAATAGCTAAGATTACCTTTAATCTATGATGAAACATTTCTATATTAATGGGAGTGGCCTCTTCCACACTGACAATGCCTCCATATATGGGACACAAGGAGTCACTGAATAGTGAAATCAAAACACAATTTAAGGGAATATCTTCCAGAAGAGTACCAGTGGGTTTTTCTTACTTTATTTCTCACTTTTGTCTGCTTTTTTGCTTTGGCTTTTATTTTTGGTCTTTTAGTTAAAATGAATGGAAAATAATCCAATATGTTTCAAATAGTGTCCAACTTTGTTTTAAGTGCTGGGAAAGGCTTTTTCCTGTTTCAGCACGACACACACCAAACACGACACACTAAACCAAGTCAGTTTGTTGAGCAACTGGACCTGCTTCCACAGAGGCTTGACATAAACCCCAATCAAACACTGCTCTAATTAATTTGAACACAGACTGTGAGCAACCCCGTATCACACAACAAGACTGACCAACCTCACAAATGTTCTCATGGATTAGTAAGAGCTAATCCCAGCAGCCAGGCTTCAAAACTTCATGAAAAATCCTCCCACTACTGTAGTTGCAGTTCCAGTGGTACATCCAAGCTCTTAATTGTATTCCGGAAAGCAATAACATATAAGCATAACGTGAAAGTGTCAACACACTTTTTTGCCATTTAACGTTAACACATGGAAACACAACCAAAACAAAAGCATGCTCAATAGATACAAGATGCAAGTACAATAGATATCTTCTTAGGCACTTTAAGCGTGAAATTCTGGGATGATAAAAATGTTTAATGAGCTGATAGTTGCTGTCATTATATTTTTGTGTTTATTTTATTTTTGCTGTCATTTACACCTCCTATACAAAATAACTGAAATATTATAAAGCCTTTCAACTCCACAACAACTATAATGATAGTCTATGCAGCCAAAATCACAACAGCTAAAGGTCAGCCGCTGCGTAGGTAAAATGCCATTTTATCTGGCATCAGGGCAATAGCAGTTAACAAGGCCAGCAAAAGGGCCAACATGACACTAATAGGTCAGTATTTATTAGTATAATATTAGTATGTGGCTCCACTTTTGAGACTATACAGTTAGGTCCATAATTTGCTGGACAAAGTAAACGCCTCAGTGGATTTTGAATTAAAACATCAATATGTGATTGAAGTGCAGACTTTCTTTTCTTCAGTGGATTAAAGATGTTTAAATGTTTAATAAATGATAATAATAATAATAAAAATGTTTAATAAATAAAGCTATTTTCAGAAGCTCAAAATTAACTGGACAGACACAATTTTGAGGATTGTTTTTAGAACTTGTAAGAACAGCAGTGCTGCTTTTTTTTTTTCTTTTTCTTTTTTTTGCAGGTCTCTCTGCATTAAGTTTTATCTTCATGTACTGAAAAGCATGCTGGGGTTTTTTTGCCTTAAGAAACTCCTGGGTTGCTTTTGCAGTATTTTTTGACTCATTAGTGATTTGCATTGAGATCTGTCTGATCAGTTTTGCAGCATTTGTCTGAGTCTGAGCAGAGAGCATAGCCCTGTACACTTCTGTCAGCAGTCACATCATCAATAAACATCAGTGACCTACTTTCCCACGCTATAATATCGCCTTTCACCATGTTGAACAGATAACGCAGTATGTTTCAAATCACGAGCTCCATATGTTTCTCTTCCTGCTAATCTAGTACAAGTTAACCTTGATTTCATCTGTCCAAAGATATTTTTTTTATTTATACCTGTGCAGGCTCTTTTAGATGTTTCTGAGTGTAAGGTCTTGATTGTAGACCTTGACATGATGATACATCTACATCCTTGACAGTGTTTTTGACTTAGTTAGATGCTATGAAGCTGCTTTTCTTAACCAAGGAAATAATTCTGTCATCGTGCATTTTAGTTGTCTTCTGTGGTTTTTCAGGCCTTTTGGTGTTACAAAATTGGCTTTCTTTTAATTAATACACCCGACTGTTGCATTAGCTGCTCATAAACTTAGCTACTTTTAGTCTGATGGCCTACCTCATTTGTACTGACATCTCTTTGGCCCTCATAATTAAAATTCTAATTAAAAGCTATACAATGCAAATTCAACACTTGGAAACAATTTCATATATTATGCCTGCTTCAGTTGTCATGAAATAACATGGGGACAGGCCTCATGTGATCGTGAAACACCTTTTCAGTTTAATTGTCCAGTTATTTTTGAACCTCTTAAATTCAGGAACTATGTATGAAATGTATTTTTTGTAAAATCTCACGAATTAAAGCTGAAAGTCTGCACTTTAATCACATGTTGATTATTACTTTTTTTATTTACCGGTAAATCCACTGTGGTGGTGCACAGAGGCAAAACTTTAAATATTGTGTCCTTGCCTAACCAATTATGGACCTGTTACCATAATGGACTGTAAATGCATTTTTAATCCTATGCAGTGCAGTGCATTATTTTTACATTGTAGTAAATAATATCTATATTTACGCACTTGTTTTCTCATTAATATTTTCTATTCTCACAATAATCTGCTCAGTGGCTAATCATTGCTTTCCTTCAATATAACAATAAGGCTTTTATATAAGTTATTATCAACAGCTTTTTTTCTACAGTGAAAGTAAACAAATTACAGCAAAGCACTCAGTTAAGTCAAGATTAGGAGATCACTGAGTAAGTTGAAGCTTTATCCTTTTTGCATAGCATATTATGGCATGAAGCACTTTCAAAACTAAATTTAACAGGAAGCACTTAGAGCGTAATCCTCCGTTAAAGCAGCTCACACTTGAGGCACTATTTACTTTTAAGAGTTAACAGTATTTATATATATATATATATATATATATATATATATATATATATATATATATATATATATATATTTATTTATTTATTTATTTATTTATTTATTTTGTTTTTCTTGTTCTTTTTACAAATGTTTACTTTGATTACATAATCATTATGCAGGGCTAGGTAATGGATAATAAATAACGATTTGTAAATGATTGGACATGAATATAACTTGAGCTTGTTATACTGCAGTAAATGTTTACCTTGCTGGGCAGCTAATTCTCTTTCTTTTATTTTTAAAAATATTCTTCTTCTTCTTGAGAGCTGTCTCTTCTTATTTTCTTTAAAGAGACAACACATTTTGGTGTCCACTTAAAAGAAGCAAAGATGAAATGTAAAAGTCAGATCAAAGATCAAATGTGACATGATATATGGATGCAAACGATAATGTGACATTTAGAATCCCTATATACTAGTATAATTTCATAAATGTTGCCAATACAAACAAATGTATTAGAATTATAAAAATGGTTTTAAAGATAAAATAGATTTTAGGAAGGTTTGACCTTGAATAAAAGGTCAGAGGTCCAAAGTAACATGAAATTTAGAATTCTGATCTATAATTCCGTGTCCACCTACATGTTGTCAGTAAAAAACACGGACAGTTAGAAACATAGTTTTGAATAACTCTATATTGCATTATTATTATTCCTTTGAGTTTCAAATCAATCTATTGAACCTGAAGGAACGCAATGTGACCGAAGCGCTTTGAGTGCTCATGTAGAATAGAAACGTTCTACATAAGAACTAATCCATTTATATGTTGACAATGCACACTTAAAGTTTTTTCCACCAATAAATCAGTAAGTTGACCTCGAAGACCAAATTTTGATGTATTGTTACCATGACTCCCCTCTACACCTCTACAAAGTTATTAGAATTCATTCAAAACTTTTTAAGCCATCACCTTTAAACAAAGATTGACACACACGGAAGTTATTGGTCATTTAATAGTTGACGTCTTTTTTGGAAAATAGAGGCCCTAAAATATTTTATTTTGGAAATCATAACCGGAAAATAATCTTCCCTGACACTAACACTGAACTTCCGGTATCTGAAACCGAGGAGGAGGAGCTAAAACGTCCGTGAAGAAACAGGAACCGTCTCCTGTGTCGTTGAACGTCAACTGATGACAGCCCTGTGAGAAAGAAAATAAAACGAAACAAATCCTTGCGCTTTGTTTTTGGTAAGTTTATACATTTGTTCGCTTTTCTGCAATCAGTTTTTTCTTATTAAACGACATAATATTGAAGTGAAAGCGGAAGTGATGAACTTTACAGGCCAAGGGCAGCCAGAGCTGTACCTGTTTGGCAGGATGACACCGATACAAGCTTCTGCTCTCACTCTTTTGCATATCCTGTATCCGCAAAATTCTCCTGTGATAATATCAGAAAAGCTTAGTATCAGTCTGCAGTTTTGAATTAAATTTAACTAGCTTGAGATTTTTAGCGTATAAGCTTCACTAATCATATATCTGGTATATTTGGCAGAAGAAGAATGTATCTTTTATTGCATGAATTTAAGTACAATTGGGTTCGTTACTTACTACATTATGTAGTTGATGAATAGATATTCTTAGCAGAAAATCATTCGTCTTTTTGAATTAATGAAAAAATCCAACTATTATAATATTTCCAGCTTCTCTAATATGTGTATGTGCTTGTTCTCTTAGTATTCAATAAAATTTAGCTATTATTCGTTTTGAAGTTTGGTTCAGTGTAGGACAAACAAGACATTAGAACATACCTACTATTTTTTCCTGACAGGACCACAAAATAATCAACAAATGAATCAAGGGAAAAAAAAATAATTCACTTGTATGTTTTGGTTTAAATGGTTTTCCAAAATAAAACATTTTTTTCACTCAGTCATCTGCGTCACCTTATACATATAAAAATGGTGGGCATATGATCTGACTGCATGCACACTGTTTGGATCCTCTTTATCAGCTGCTGTCTGACATGTTTCACTAGTGACCAGTGCTCCCTGACCAAGACCAGTTGTGCCAGGACAGCAGGGCAGACATCAGACGCCTCATGGCTGCCAGGCACCAGAGACCTGTGGCTGCTTCAGACAGCTCAGCGAGGACCAATGAGAAGAAGTGCTGTGAGTGGTTGCCTTTCTGTCTGTGTTCTTTAGATGCAATATGAAAATGAGAGGTGTAATTTACCCTCTATTAACGAATTATTATGTTGTTGAACTTTCAGGCTTTAATCTGGTTATCTTCAATCTGGAATGTGGGACAGGGCCTAACGTAGGAATTCAACTTTAGTAGGAATTCAGCAGATCTCTTTAACTACACAGTGTTAATGGGATCTGCTGTGACAAACTCCAGTCATGTCTGTTCTTGCCAGAGAATGGCCTTCCACAAACAGTGATGGAAAAGCAAGGCGGAAAAAAATCAGTTAGAAATGTTTCCATTTCATGCTCGAGCAGACAAGGTTACGCTGTGATATAGAAACATTAACCTGCAGCAAAGAGATGACGATATTGTTACGTAAAATAAAGGTTAACTAGTTAGTGAACTTTGCAGAGGTGACATTTTATTATTACAGAACACTCCCACTCTTTGCTGTCACTGTATACAGCAGGCATACCTGCCCTTTTATTTTGAAGGGTGGATTTTAGAGGGGAGCGGCTGGTTTTGAAATGTCCTTGAATGATTAATAAAGTTTATAGTTATGTGTATCTGTTTTGGTTTGTTTTTTTGTACTTATGCAAACTGCAGCTTGGGCTTCCTACATGACCAATTCTCCAACTATGATCGTGATGATCGGATTGCCCGCTAGGGGGAAAACCTATATGTCCAAGAAGCTCACACGCTACCTCAACTGGATTGGAGTACCAACAAAGGGTTAGTAATCAGGCAATGCCTGTTTCACAAAGTCAGACACCTTTTCGCAGGAAATCAAGCTAGTAAAACCGGATATGTGGGTTAAAAAAATAAAACTGTAGATCAGTCAAAGTTAGGGTGGTTATGATGGAGTCTATGATCATCAAGACTGCAAAAATATCCATCTAATAAAAATCTTGATCTTCAGGCAAATTATTTAATTTGTAGTTGTATATGTCAACATCCCTCAACACATGGCTCTATTTGTTGTTGTTCACCTATGTTTCAATGTATGCGTAATGCAGCAGAACTGGTTTGACAGATACAGCTGGTTAGGCAGAGGCAATCCTTGTCACTTAGTTTTATTGTCGTTCTCTGACTGTTTGTTTGTTTGTTCCCTTGCAGTTTTTAATCTTGGAGTGTATAGGAGAAATGCAGTGAAGTCGTACAAGTCCTATGACTTCTTCAGACATGACAATAAAGAAGCAATGGAAATTAGAAAGTGAGTAAATTAAATCCTATTCATATATGAACGTACTTTCATAAAGTAGTCCTTGTCACTAAATGCACCTGGCTACTTTCCATGTAGGTCAGTCATGCAAATTCCTTTGTTGAGCCGCGTTGTGTTTGTCTAACTAAATGGCGGCATAGTTATTACAGCACATCACACGATGATGATAACATTAATGAGCTACTGCTTTGATTTCCTGCTTATTTTTCCACAGAAAGTGTGCCATAGTGGCACTTACGGATGTGAAGACTTATCTGAGTGAGGAGGGAGGGCAGATTGCTGTAAGGACACAAAAAAAACCCTGAACATTGTTTGTATTATGTAATACATTTAAAGCAGGGTTTGATTTATGCTCCATGTTGTCTCTCAGGTTTTCGACGCCACCAACACCACCAGAGAGAGGAGAGAACTCATCCTTAATTTTGCAAAAGATAATGCATATAAGGTTAGAACTGCACTTATAACTGAATAATGAAACAGTTTCTGATCACCAACCTTTTGTTGTCAGATCACAGTAATATAATGAAGCATGCAATGGCTCTTCTTGGCAAGTCTTTTCTTGGAAAAAATTCCATTTACAGCCAGTTTCCAAGAAGCATATCTCAGATATTTAAGACACCCAGAGGTTACCAAATCTTCATGACTGGACAGGCTGAACATTCTTTTCTGAACATTGTTTTGGTTTCAGTGCCTTTTTCAAACTGTATAACAGACAGTAGTTAATTTGTGTTGCAGTCATTTAAAAATGTAAAATGACACCTTTCCCCCCTAATTATGCACTTCTATTTTTTCAGGTGTTTTTTGTTGAATCAGTATGTGACGATCCAGATGTCATCGCTGAAAACATTATGGTAAATCACACATTTACTTGCTTTTTGTCTTCATGTATCAGCAAGCTTGTATCCCTGAAGTAATGAAGCTCACGATATACCGTAAATGTCTTCTTCACATAGGACGTGAAGGTGTCCAGCCCAGATTATCCTGAGAGGAACAGAGAAAGCGTCATGGGGGATTTTCTGAAGAGAATCGAGTGTTATAAAGTGACCTACCAACCTTTAGATCCAGACGAACACGACAAGTAAGAATACCCCTACTAGTTGTATTGTTCTAATCTAATAATCTAACTCTAATTTAAAATGGAAATATTTTTTCATGGAAGTTTAAAGTCAAGGAGATATTTTATGTAAAAGAGCATGTACCTGCAGAAGTTGTCCAGAAGATGGAAACAGAAGCTCATTTATAGTGCAAAGCAGTGATTCAGAGGTCATTACTTCCTGAACTCCTACTAACTTAGTTTTAAATTTGGAAGCTTAGTGGTTTGTTTAAAGTCTGATAATATATTTCGATTTTTATTGATCTCACTGAGATAATACAGTGTTCTTTTAACTGGAATAAGCAAGAGTAGTTGTGGATCCTTTTACTGCTTCTCACTTCTTATGACCTTGTTAACAAGCTACTGAGAGAGAATTTCCCAGTGTATTTACACTATACCACAAGTACAAGATATGTCTTCTTTACCCTTGAGTTTTATTGGCCTGAGATTTATGCGATTCACTTATTGTAATTTTTCCTCTGCCTTACAGGAACCTGTCCTTCATCCAGGTCATCAACGTTGGCCGTAGTTTCTTGGTCAACAGGGTGCAGGATTACATTCAAAGTAAGATAGTCTACTACCTCATGAACATCCACGTCCACTCCCACTCCATCTACCTCTGCCGACACGGAGAGAGCCATCACAATGTGGAAGGACGTATAGGGGGAGACTCTGAACTGTCAGAGAGAGGAAAAGAGGTGCTTTAGTGTTTTTTTCTTGTAAAGAGTTAGATGAGATTGGTAACAATGCCCATATTTATGTTTTAAATTTAATGTTAACACCAACAGGCTATTTCAGCATAAACAGATAAATAGAGGGTAATGGGTGATTTGGCTCTGGCTAATATCACCTTCAAAACAATAAGCTTTAAAAAGAGGTGTGATCAAAAAGTTCTGGGAGAAGGACGTCTAACTCAAAAATCAGTTTTCAACACGACTTCTAGTTTTAGATGATCCTGTAAAAGGTCGATGTGTGCTGTATCTTCTCCAGTGTATCAACAACACTTTTACCTTGATTTTTATTTATGTGATGTGGAGACAAATCTGGCCACATTGTAAGTGAAGATATTGTAGGCAAAAAAATAAAAGATTTCACTATGCATTTATACAGCTCTCACCACATAATAATACGGGACACAAAAATTTGAAGACAGGAAGGGGTGTTTTCTAAATAAATGTGAAGACTTTTGTGAAGTCATCCATACATCCATTTTCTGCCATTTATCTGGATTTGATTTATGAGGACAGCAATCTAAGTAGATGCCCAGACCTCGCTTTCCCCAACCACCCCCTCCATCTGATCCCAAGCCAGCTGAGACACATAATCTCTCCAGCATGTACTTGGGCTCTTGCTGGTAGGACAGTGTGCGAACCAGCTTACCTAGAAGCCATCCAGGAGATATGCTTGCTGGATGCCACCCTCACTGGTATCCAGCAACTCATGATTTCAGTCACTACCAAGAGCTTGTGGCAATGGGTGAGGCTAAGAATGTCAATCGACTGGTAAATAATTAGCTTCGTTCACTTTAGACTGCAGTTCACTTTACCACAATAGAGCGGTACAGCAAAGTAAATCTAACTCTCCACCGACTTGTGAACAAGACCTTGAGATACTTAATACCTCCCACCTGGGGCAGTAACTTGTCCCTGACACAGAGTGAGCAGCCCATCCTTTTCCGGCTAAGGTGTCACGCTTGGAGGTGCTGATTCTCGTCCCAGCCATTTCAACCATTGCAGACCACCCTGCTGCACACTGGAGGTCACTGCCTGACCACATCATCTGTGAAAAGCAGAAATGTGAACAGAATCATTGATGAAGGGCAGCCATGGTGGAGTCCAAGTCTCACAGAGTCTGACTTACTGCATGCAATCCAAACGAAGCTCTTACTACTCTGACTCCTTCTTCACCTCTGGTGTCCATCATCTGGTTCAGGGGTTACCGCCGTGCACTTTGTAGCCACAGCGCTGTAGCTCTCAGCTTCGGCAATAGAGCTGCTTAACATGGTCCACTTATACTCAGTTTTTCTAGCCTCTAGTTTCTAGCCTTTCTTGTTTGGTGCACAAACCTGTCCATCACAACAAGGTGGCAATTGAAGAATTTAAGGAGGGGCATCGTTGTGAAATTAAAGAACACATGTTGTCAGAATGGAACTTGCAGAGAGTGATCTAAAAGCAGCCTAAACATTTTAAATTAGGTTATGTTTTTTATTCTTATGGTCCTGCTCCTTGAACCTGTAAAATACAGTTCAACTGAACGTGGGAAGAATGACTTTATAGTCAGTTCTTAAACATATTTGTGTTTTTATATGCTATGTTTGACAGTTTGCAGCAGCACTGAAGAGGTTTGTGAAAGAGCATAAATTGTCAGACCTGAAAGTTTGGACCAGCCAGCTAAGACGCACCATTCAGACAGCAGAGGAGCTGGGTATTCCCTATGAACAGTGGAAGATTCTCAATGAAATAGATGCTGTAGGTATTACTTAAGTTTTATATATACAAACTTTTGTTAAACTTCTTGAAATACAGCTTAAAGTCTGCACTTTAATGACTCCTTGATTGTTTGCGTTGTGTGCAACTGTGATGTCTACAGAGGCAAAACTACAATAAATGTGTCATTTTCATGTGTGAAACTGTATTTGCCTGCAAATATAGGAACAGACACAGTGAAAACATGATAAGTCTCGATCTTATTACTTTGTATTTTAGGGAGTGTGTGAAGAAATGACCTATAAGATGATTGAGGAAAAATACCCAGAGGAGTATGCTATGAGAGACCAGGACAAGTATCATTACCGCTACCCTGGAGGAGAGGTAAAAGGTTTCATTTTCTCCTGGAGTGTTGTTTGACCTGCCATATATTACCACTGTGAGTGTGTCGAGTTTATGCAACAGGCTTTAAATTTCAAGTTTATTTTTTACTTTGTTTTCTCATTATTCTTTTACTGTAGTGTGAATGCCAGAGTGCTGCGGATGAATCATCAGTCAGAAAAACAGAAGTTAAAAATATTGTCAGCTGCAAGAATAGCTTTTTTTTACTACAAATGCATCATTATATGTATGGAGTAACAGAAGATTTTAGGTTGAGATAAATAGAAATACGATGAGCTCATATTGCAGAGGAGCATAGAATAAAGACACGTCTGCTATATTGTTGCTGTTCATCATAACTAACACTGACTAATAAAGAAAAGGGAAAATTAAAATAACAGTAAGCACATGACAAAATAGATCTTGCAGTAGTTAGTCAAAGATTTTTTTGATGTAACAAACTGAAAAATGTGAAACTGAATGGACCTCTTTCATTTGACTCTCTCCATAGTCCTATCAGGACCTGGTTCAGCGGCTGGAGCCAGTGATCATGGAGCTGGAGCGACAGGCCAATGTTCTGGTCATCTGTCATCAGGCTGTCATGCGCTGCTTGCTCGCCTATTTTCTGGACAAAGGCGCAGGTGACATGCTCAGAAATAGGATATGCTAAACATGCTAAAGCACCTTCTCAGATTACAGGTTTACAGTCCTGAGTGATCCATTTCAGCCAGCATTGTCATTATCACAACAAATTTGCCCAGATAAATAAGCACTCATTCATACAAGTTAATTCAATGCAGTTTAGTTGTATTTAAATCGTGCCAAATTACAACAACAGTTGTAATACAGTCAGCAGAAATACAAAGTTAGCAGAAATACACTAAATGACTCATGCACGTGCAACTTTAATGGATGAGAAGCAGTTTCCAAAGCACTTACTATTTTTGTTTCTTTATATTTGGAGAAATATCACATGGGGCACTAAATTTAGATATTGTCATGACTTTGAAATGTGCATTTCCACATTACCAGTTGTTTCCTTATTGTAGATTATGCACTTGGCATTGTGTGAATGGCTGCATAGCAGTGCCAAAGGCCACCAGTGTGCAGGTTTACTTTTTAAAAAGCTGATTTTACTTTTCACCAATATATCCTAAAAAATTATTTCATTTCAGCAAAATGAAAATAAGTGATTTTTAAGGAATAAGTGGGCCTGTAAAAGAGGTAATCTAAACAGAACCTTTTTTCTAAATTACTGCGTAAAAAAGTGAGAGACAGCTCAACCTATATATTAGTGGATGAAACCATTATGAAGGGAGAAACCGGGGGGACAGTAACTAATTCAAAACAAATAAACCCCATTCCTCCATGCTCTCACAACAGATGGTTTCATTTCACTCATTAGGTCTCTGTATTTCAGCCAGCCGCACCCTCAACCCCCTCTTTGGTCTAACCAGAAAGGACTAAGCCAGGTAGCTCATAAAGCAGAAAAAGTAATTAAAGCAACCATCATTTAGACTACAGTCTAATGTAATAAAACGTGTGGAAAAAAGAAAAACAAGCTAGGTGTGTACAATGCAACTCCAGTGACTGCAACAAAAATTTGGTAATGATGTAATGATGTGGGAGTTTGTGAAACCATAAATCTGGTTTATGTGTTGAGAGTAGTGTGGCTGAATATTGCAAAAGGGTCATTTCAGCTGTTGTGCGGCTGTGGGCACGGCAATCGCAGGCTGAGCAGTGAGAACCGCACATAACTGACGGGAGGTGTTTTCTGAAGAATAAATAGTAAATTTATTTTAAGCCTTTTTAAGTGCTGCACACTTTCAACCAATCACAATCAAATTAATTATTATTCTCAATCTCATCTACAAATGGCGCCAGACTATTGCGTCACACATTCTTTAGTACTCAAAGTGCAATTCATACTTTTATAGACATCAGCCAACTGTGCGCTGTTAGTACGTGCATCTCTAATTCATATAACAGAATTAGGCATAGGCTTAGGTGATTAGCTTGTTAGATGGATGTTGTGTCCACCCACCATGTTTTCTGTGCCATGAGCTCTAAGTTGCAGCGAAGAACCTCTAAGAATGAGTACAGCTTTAACTGCAGTATACTGTGTATTAAGCTGTGTCCCAGTGCAGTAAACAGGGTGGATGTTATTTGACAGAGCAGAATCACTGATATAAATATTTTGACCACATTAGACAGTGGATGGTAATGAAACAATCAATCATTCAGTTAGACTTTCATTCTGTGATTGTCTTTTTAATGCCACCACATGGGGGAGTCTAAGTCACAACCTTTCAGATCAACTTTTTCTGCGTGTATATTTTTTTAATGAATATAGGGGGAAACAGCCACATAAAAATGCCGACTGTTTCCAGATTAATCAAAATTTAACATAAGGAACATCTGCTAAACGTGATGCAGTGAAGAGAGCACCACTCTTTGCAGACTACTCTGTTTTTAAGACATGTAGGAGATGATTGGTTTTAAAGTATCACCATGTGCCTGATAATGCACTGAGTTATGTCTCCAGAGATTTAGATATTCAGGTATGTCTGTAAAAAGTGATGTAAATAAGTGACGTCTGTAATGACGTACTTCTTGATTGCCGCTGTCTTCTCCAGTGTTTGGAAAATAAACAGATCAGAAAGACGCCATCAACAGCAGTAGCAAGAGTTCAAGCTATACAATTAGGACTCCCCGTGATATAGAAATGTGTTTTTAGTGTCCCTCTATATTTTCATTTATGAAGGTAAATATTATGACGTAACTAAAATGTTGTCCAGAAGGGTTAGAAAAAATAAATGAGAGTGAAAATAAAATAACAAAAACACAGGACAGGAAAGACTGATGTTGTTATTATTGGGCACAAACAAGGTAAGAATGTTGTATATGTGAACGCCATTGGCAATCAGAAACTTGGAAAGGGACAGATTAAATCATTATGTACAGAAAGCTTCTTTATGTACTTGATCATGTGACGTGAGCATTACTTTTGGAAAATAATTAGTTCAGACTCACTACCATAATTAGGCGTGGGCAGAAGTGGTTCTGTCAGTCAGCAGAGGAAGTGGTCAGTGCTCCTGGATCGGTTTAAAAGCTCAACCACAGTCTGACTGCAAAAACCAAAGTGTGGGTGCTGCTTTGACTGGCTTCATGTCCCACTGCACTGCCCACCCATGAGACATACAGCAGAGTTAACAGCAACATGCACTGTACCTCCATAAAGCGCAGCATAAGTTTTACAGCTGGCCTGCCATTTCAGACATGACAGTAAACTCCACAAACATGTAGGAGAATATGAAAAGCATGACTGGGTGAAACCACAGTAATCTCACTGGCCACTTTTATTCATGTTGGCACAGATGACCTGCCCTTCTTGAAGTGCCCCCTACACACTGTCCTAAAACTCACCCCTGTGGCTTATGGTAAGTCCCTACTTTGTTGTTAAGTCAACTCAACATCCTCACTTGTTTTTATTGCCTTGTTGTAATGTATTTTGGTTCCTTCTCCTAGGTTGTAAAGTGGATGTATTTGACCTGGGGGTGGAGGCTGTCAACACTCACAGGGACAGACCATTAGTAAGCTTCTGCCTTTTTTTAATGTTTCGTATCGCAAACATGTGGTCAGTTTTCTGTAAAACCGTTCATCCTGTTCTTTTGTCATGTGTTTGTCCATAGTATGGAGTCTGAAACATCAGTCATCTGTGTTAACCAGCGCCATGTTAAGAGTTATTCTTTGGAATAATTGTTCCTCATTCTCGAAAAGCCTTTCAGAATTGCACTTGTAATTTCGATCCAACAGTTAGATAAGAAGATTTATACCAATCATTCCAATCATATCTGACTATATCTAGAAAGGAAGCAGTGGAAACAACAGCTAGCCTGTGTTTATCTTAGGTTATTTACAGTCACGAGCCACTTTGTTTGGTTGCTAGTATACCATTCTAGGATCGGGTTGGATCCACTTTAGCCTTAAAAACTGTCTTAATTCTTTGTGGCATAAATTCAATAAGTCACTGAAAAGATTCCTCAGAGATTTTGGACTATATTGGCATGATAGCAACACACAGTGGCTGCACATTTATCAGCATGGTCTCAGTCTACTGCTCCACCACATCCCACAAAACATGGTCAGCAACAATAATGAGCTAGACTATGGTGTTTAATCAGTGCTCGACTGATAATAAGTAAGGAAAGTATCCCTCCCACCTTTACACCACCAGCAGCCTGAACTGTTGCTACCATCTGAATGTTACAGCAGGAAAGCTGACTCATCAGATAAGGCAATATTGTGTTGTCCAGTTTTGGTGAGCCTGTACAAATGGTAGCCTTGTTTTCCTGCTCTACCCTAACAGTACTGGCACCCAGTGTGGTGTTCTGCTGCTGTATTTGTACATTTGCTTCTAGGTTCCACGTCTTAAGCGTACAGAGATACTCTTCTGCATATCTTGGTTGTAACTAGCGGTTATTGCAGTTACAGTTCTCTTCCTCTCAGCTCAAAGCAGTTAGCTGTTTTCACCCAGAAAACTGCTACTTACTGAATATTTTCTCCTTTTTTTTTTTTTTGAGAATTTTCTGTATTTGTATTCAAGTTTCAGAAATACTCAGACCTGCGCTACTAACCATGCCACCTTAAATCGCCTTTCCTCCCCATTCCGATGCTCTGTTTGAACTTTAGCAGGCTGTCTTGATCAAACAATGAATAGCAGTGCTGCCATGTGATTTGCTGATTAGATATTTGTGTTAACGAGCAGTTTACAGGTGTACCTAATAAAGTGGCCAGTGAGTGTAAATCTTTGTCCCAGTTTTTCTAATGTAATGTGTGGGACTATTTCTTGATCAGGTGCAATGAATCCTGGAGTTTTGTCCTCACTGTGCGGGTACCGTTACGGCCATTGTCTCTGGTGGGAGATAGGTCAGTGCAAAAAAGTTTTCCACCTCTCCCTGTCCATCTGTTGTTGGCTCCAGGTGGAGGGGAGCTCTTTGGTGACTCCTTTTTAGTGTTTCTTAGTTGGCCTTTCCTTTGTTTCCCTCAGAGATTCCTTTAAAGGGTATATCTGCTAGTGCTACTTTAAAACGCACGTGGCCCATCATCCCCAGTGCCTTCTCTTTACTTGTTCAGCAGGTAGTTGGTTTAGTGTTTCTTCTACTAATGTCAGCAAGCAATAGAAACTACAGGAAAGTCTGTGGTAAGTTATGTGTGAGGTATATTATTAACTCTGTTTCTGCTTTTATAAACACCTGTTGTGTGGGGAAATACATCCAAACTTGTTTATGTACTCAAACACCTTTATCGCTTTTGGGAAATTCCATTCAAGGAGTTCCCTTAAATGTTCTGAATTTTAAGAAATATATCAGGACATCCCCTTGTAGCACTCATCAGTGAGGTCCATGTCTGCTCTCTGCCCGTGGAGCTCATGCTGATTAGTTACAAGTATTTAAAGTCTGAGTCCTGAGACAAAGTGGGTGTTAAGACATAAACACATTTACTGAGAAACCTCTTGTTAACTGTGGTGAGAAATATCCTGTCCCCTCAGACTAACATGACAATGGCTTTCCTATTTATGGTTGTTTGTGTCAGTGGCTGTCTTTCCCAAACATGGAACACACTGAGACCAAGGAGAGGTTTAGTCATTGTAACATAAAAGTTAGTCCACTTTCTCTTTTTGTTCTTTGCTGAGCAGAATAAAGGCCAAACAGATGCCATACCAGCTTTCCTTCGAAGAAACAGCTTTACACCGCTGTCCAGCCAAGACCAGATTAAACGACCTCGTCTTTACAGTGTGGGGAACCATTCACATACTCGTATGTCCCAGGCCCCTACTTTACCCAGCATGCAATTCTCTGAGGCATCTGAAGGGTCAGAAACGGTACCAAGTGAGGTCAGTGCCTGTCTTCACAAGATACACAAGATACTGTGGTTATAGGTCAGCTGGTATGGCTGAATATACAGATAAATATTATATATTCATATAAATATCTGAAACAGACTAAAGTCAGCAAATTATGTTAGATGAGTCAGAATGTATCAGAATAAATAAAGTGATTCAACCAACACTTACTATTTTTGCTCACACAATGGATGATGAGATGTCCATGTGGACATGCACTGGCTTTTTGTAGCAATTTAGCTTCAAAGTCGGCTTGGCTAATAATAATAATTAAAAAACAGTGTAACGGTGTAAAAAAAAAAAACTGTGTTATTTTATCCACCATTTACTCTGAACTGCTAAAATGGCACTGAATTGCGTGGGACACTAACAGTAACAACGTTGCCTTGCTTGTAGCCACAAAGGTTCATGTGAAAAATGGAGACAACAAAAAGTCTCAGTAGGCACAGATTTGGAGGCCATCCTTGCTTGTCTTGTTGCAGGCATGACAATGTAAACAGTGAAGACACATGACACAACTGGCCTTGAAAAATTAGCAAAATGAAAACTGAACTAACATTTGAAACTAATACTGTAGACATGATTAATATAGAAAAAAGTTAAAAGGTTGAAAGGTTAACAGCAGCATACAGTGAAATATGATGACTGAAAAAAACTCAAAGCAACTAAACCAGTCTTATCACTGTTTTTTATTATGAAAAGTGTTTGACAAACAGAACCTTTGGTAATCAGTTATTACTGGAATATAACGGAACAGTGTTATCAAGTGCTATCAAGATTGTTCTTTAGTTTGTTCTAACGTGTTTATCACAGGTGCGATGCACCATCTGGACGATCACTGCTCTGCATGTACACATATGCCCATCTCTTCTCATACCATACAGCATGAGGGAGGATTATTTATCTTTTTATATTAATTAATTAATTAATTTAAATAATTGATTCAAGGTTTAAATAAAGGTATTCTGTATGTACAAATGTACTTTAAGTGTTAAGGTTTTGGGCTGGCAGAGGCCAGCATAAGCAAACCCAGGATGGTTTGTTTTTCATGTTCATGGATGTTTACAACAAGCAGTGTTCCTTCATAAGGACGTTGGATGCGTATACGTGAATATAACTTTTTTTCTCCAATGTTTTTGCTTGTGTTGTTACCCAAAACGTGACCTTTTAGCTGTAGTAGGACAGAAAATCAGTGTCTCACTCTAAGCTGTGACCTCAGATTTTAATATTAGTTCAAGTTCAGTCGGCGCCTGTCAAAACAAATAGCTCATTCCTGTTTGGGTTAAAGCAGTCTACTTTCTCTCCCTTGCTTTTCCCTCTTTCAGAACTCTCTGAATGGTTTCACTGGTGCAGACACAGATGACTGTGTGGAGTTTAAAAACAGAAGTGCATAAAAAGGTATTCATAACCTTCCTCTTATCTGTTACACAGAACATTATACATATATCAGTATACTTTATACTCTGTACTGTACTTTACAATACTATACACTCACTGGTGACCTTATTAGTTACACCTTATTAGTACTTGTTTGGACCCCTTTTGCCTTCAGGACAGCCTTGATTCATGGACACCTCAAAGATTTTGGTCTATATTCACTTGATAGCATCAAACAGTTTCTACAGATTTGTCAACTGCACATCTGTGATGCAAATCTTCCATTTCACATCCCAAAGGTGCTTTCATGTTGTTAACACCAAGTTCTGACCCTACCATCCAGATGTCACAGCAGATGTTTGTCCAACTTTGTTGACTCTGTGCAAATTATAGCCTTAGTTTGCTGTTCTTAGCTGATGGTGCATTCAGAAATGCTCTTCTGCATACCTTGATGGTAGCAAGTGGTTATTTAGCTGCATAAAATAACATAGCAACAATCTGTTCTCAAACCACAGTTCCAGAGAGCAGCTCTTTCCAAAAGCTTAACAATAAAAGTATGTCTTCAACTTTAATTTAGAGACATTCACAGTTGATGGTCACTCGGGAGTCATTCTACAGCAGGGGTAGGCAACTCCAGGCCCCCCTGGATCAACACACCTGAATCAAATGATTAGTTCATTAACAGGCCTCTGGAGAACTTCAAGTAATGTTGAGGAGGTAATTTAGCCATCTGAATGAGCTGTGTTGGATCAAGGACACATCTAAAACCAGCAGGACACCGGCACTTGAGACCTGTAGTTGCCTAGCCCTGTTCTAGAGCCTTGGTACAACTGCAGCAAAGGCTGGATGGATGGATGCAGGTGGAAGATCATTTAAGACCACTGGATTCTGTAATGAGCAGTAAGGCAGTGCAATATTACTGGAGTAATTTGATCGCTCTCTTTTTTTCTCGACAGTGTTCGAAACTGTGGTTGACCACAGTAATTTGTCAATTTTACAATTTGTGTCAGAGATTTTTTTAACTTGTGTTTTAATGAGAGGACATTAAAGAGCCTTTTCAACTATTAACCTCCCAGTTAATAGTACAAAACTATTGGAAATCCAATTTCTTATAGGCAACATTACTTTTGCTGACTGACGCTCACTGGGTATTTTGTGTTTTTTCTTTTTATAATCATTATCTGTAAAGCCTAGAAATCATTGTGTAGGAAAAACCCAGGAGATCAGCAGTTTCTGAAATACTTGAAATAGCCCATCTGTCACCAATAACTCTGCCACATTCAAAGTAACTTAAATTACCATTCTTTCCCTTTCTTTTGCTTAGTTTGAACTTGATACTTGCATTAACTAGCAGTTGCCGAGGTATACCTAACAAGGTGGCTGGTGATGGAACTGTATTACAGTTGTCTCATTGCTTCATTTTTGTCTTTTATCCCAGGCTTTTCTCGACAAGTCCAGTACTGACCAGCACGGACCAGCAGAAAGAAACCCAAAAAGCTTCAGCCATTATGATTTTAAGCATGGACTTGCAAGTTAGAGCATGTGTGTACATAAATGAACTCAGTGAATGTGTGATCCATTCAAATATACAAATCAAACACTTGTACCAAAGACACTCTCAAAACCATCCATTAGTTGCTAGCACACTCCATATAATATTGCAGATTACAGTCATGGTGTGCTTTATTAGATGTCGAATATGCTGATTGTGAAATTTATACCTCAACCTTTTTTCTTCAATGTAGTATAAGAGAATTTCTGTCTTGAAAGAAGCCATGTGCAGCCTTATTTTGTGCTTAGATTGTTTCACTTTTAAGGTCACTTAGTAATGTGCATTCTCCCTCTGACAACATGTATCAATAAATGTATTGTGAGGTGCAATTTAGGTATGCAGAAGTGCAATTTAGTTTTTAGGGGGAAGCCATAAGCTGTAAATCTTAATGACATGTTTCATCTAGCCCTATAAAAAGTGCAGGATCTACTGTGTGTCGACTAATCTGTGACAGTTATTTAATCTTCTCTCTTGAGATGTGTACTTCTTCTTTTATTTTGTCTTCCGTATAAATAACAGCTTTGATATAGAATCATGGCACTGTGATCATGTAAAGCTGCTCACCTTTGAACTGCATAAAATTAATGCAGATTTTCTAAACACAAAGAGGTTACTTGTACAGCAGTATTGGATGTTATGTTGGTTTGTAATGCTTTAGATTTTGTCACGGGGAAAAACAAATCAGGGCCTTTGTAGTGCTACCTTTACTGTCCATATGGAACGACAAGATTGAAAAAGGGTCATTTAGGAAAGTACCTTTATTTACAGGAATATAGGCTTTGACCCAGGTAATCAAAGATATATGCAAAATTGTTTCCTTGAATGGAAGGAAATGGAATTGACGACGCATTTGAATGTCTTAAAATGAACTTGTAGCTAATGTAGCTGCACACATTTTACCAAAGTTAACTGTACACTGTTTTTACACAGACTGTCATTTGTATTTAAGACTGACTTGGAAATAAAGTCTTTATTCCAGTAAAGAAATCTGTGCAATCTCAGTGGGAGTAACCTTCCTGTTTGCTAAACTCCAGAGACATGCATCAACAGAGTTGAATGAGGGAGTGATCTAAGGACAAATCTAAATCTGGGAATGAGATACATTTAGATTGAAATGTAACATTTGGATGATACAAACCTGATATCTTGCTTTTGTGACACAGCTTTTCACTGCGTGGTCTGTTCTGCTTCTACTGTAATGATAATGTTTTATAATATGTAAATCCAGCAGTTTTGTTTCAGAGTTCTATAGAAAAAGGAGCTCTGTGCAGCACATTCAGCTCTGAATTGTGAATTGTTTTTGTTCTTATTTTAAATAAATAAATCCCAACTTATTTGATTTATGATTTAAGATACTGATTTGTATTTTTTGTGATTACTACCAGGAAATCAGGGAAATGCATGAAGAAAAAGAAAGTAAAAGCAGCACTGCTGAGAAATGACCCTCACATTGCTTTGACGCCTAAATAAGGCCTTGAATGACTGGAATGAGATAAGAGAACTCAACCACTGATTACAGAACAAAATATTCCAACGGGTATTTAAAAACTAGGAATGTACACCAACTTTGGCAAGATTTTTCTCCTCATTTCTTAAGGACGTGGCTTTCAGTTACTGTTTTTTCTTATTTTCTTTTTTAAGGTCTGTTATTTCTCATTTTGTCTTCCACTTGTCCGGTTTAAAAAAGCTTAAAAAATGGTTTAAAAAAAAACATTTTTTTGTAAAATTTTCTGTATTAAAGAAAAAAAAATAATATACCATCAAATGAGTTCGATGGTATATTTAGTTGTTTGGTGCTATGCTTAGTGCAACCCTGTTACCAATACTCCTGAACCTGAACAAGTGGATTTTCAAAATTTAGTTCAATACATTTTTTTTTTTTAAAAACCCAAAACATTACAAACATATATTATGCATGGTAACGTGGTTGCAAATCAGTGATAGCATTAGCATTAGCAAATACACTGTGGGATGCAACTTGTAGTGCATAATTACTGTTCTTTAAAATATATTGATGTCAAAATAATGGTTAAACAGATAAAGTGAATTCGTAACTTATTTTAAATGTTATATTGGGGAAGCAGTTTGGTTATCAAGGACTTGGAGCAGGAGAAAAATGCCATTCTGAGGAGTTCGAAACAACTGAACAACTAAATATGATGAGTGTGTGTGTCTGTGTGCTGGAGTGGGAGAGCAAGCCTCTAAAGATAGACGCACAACATTAGTTCATCATTAGTTTTTTTTGTATGCTTAAATTGTTCAAGTGTTAAAAAATCATTCCTCTGAAAATAATTCGGTACAAGGACTGGACTGAAAGAAAAGAGAAAATTACAAGGTTTGGCTTCTTGGAATCAAAATATGAAGAAATATGGGGTGACTTTTGCACAGAATCATATTGTAGCTGCTGCAAAAGTTGCAATTTCAAATGTCAAAACTGACTCACTATAACTGATACACAGTCAGTTATAGTGACTCAGACCTCTAACTCTACCACCACCAGCAGCATGTCCTGAGTTTCATAACCATTATTAGAGTTGCTGAATTTTTTAATTTTGGTTCCCTATGCAGGAGGGAATAATTAAAACATGTTCCAAACTAGCAGATTTTCAAATATAAATTGTACTCTCCTTCTATAAATTTAGCCATTGTATACAGTTCTCTGAGAAAACATTTGCCCCTTTTTTGTATATTGTCACACTTACATGTTTCAAATCATCGCACAAAGTCTTTTCATTTCAGATGAGACTAGATAAATGAAGTAAATAAAAATGCAGTTTTTAAATGGCAATTGAGTTTATTAACTGTTATTATTAACAATTGCATTTATTAATTCATCAATGACTCATCCAGGAGCTAAAAAAAAAACAAAAAAAAAAAACCATCATCTAGGGAATGAAAATGTCACTTGTCTCAGTTAAGGTCAGAGTTCATAATGGGGTGCTAACAAAGAGACTGGGCAAAAATGGTAAGGTTCCAAGGTGAAAGCCACAGCTGACCAAAAACAAACAAACAAACAAAAAACACACAAGTGTTCATCTCACATTTTCCAAAAAAAGAAAAAAACATTAATCATCATGATGATCTCCAGGACATTTAGGAAAACTGTTGTTGACACATCATAGATCATTTTGTAAAGGTGGTGTTTTGGTTGGTGCTGAACTGTTTTGGATTATGAGGACAGCCTCTGTTGCACCTGGAAAGGGAGAGGCTGCTTGTGGCTTTCAGAGGAATCTGTTGTAGCTGCTACAATAATGACTTTGCCGGATTTTCCTTCGCTCACCCACACTCATCTTACACACTTTACGTCATGGCTCCCCTGTTATTATGGGTTGCTGTGCTTACCTAAAAATACTTCCTTACGTCTTTTATCAGTCTGTGAACTGCCATTTGCTGGAAGTCTTAAATCACGACTGGATCACCTCGGCATTGAAATGGATTACACAGAATAAAAGAAGGTCAAGTCTGTAACATGGCAAACAGCTGAAACACAATGTCAGCTTCATCTGCAGGATTAAAATGGTCATACAGTTAAATTCAATTCCAAAAAAATAGCGTCTGTATATTAATATTGTAAAGGCACGATATGGTGCAGGTCATAATAAAGGACCAAATTAACTAAACCAGTTTAAATAGCATTATTATACTGGAATAATCCTTTTTTGCTATGAAAGCCCATTATAAATTTATTCTGTTTCTAAAGCCTCGTAGAACTTTCATCCCTTTTTAATCTTACACGATGAATAAGCAAATACCTACTCACTAAAAATAAACCTGTCCTCCTGCTTAAAATGTATAGATATTACTGTTACACGTGAGCTGTATTTGGGCTGTTCAGGGATTAAATCATAGATACTAAAATGAAGATTATAGGACTTTTTTTTTTAATAGTACAGCTTTATGGTTTCATGTCCATTTCCTGATGGGCTGTCCCAGTCTTCCTCTATAAATTGCTTCACTTGATCCTCCTGTTGGCATCTGCCTCTAAGAACAGCCTACAAGCAAGACAACATGAGGACTGTCGGTTGGAGTATTTTGGTTTTCATGTTAGCCTCACCGGCTTCGGGTAAATAGTAGTGATTTGTTCATTTATTATTTTCATATATCATGTGTCTTTTTTAAAATGATGTATTTATTTATAAAACTGATGGTATGATTTCCCAAAAATACAGGTCAAGTATCACAGGATTGTTCAGCACCAGATAAATACCCGAACACCAAACTGGAGACGAAATATGCCAGGAGACAGAAATTCAGCCACAACGAGAAAGTTTACTACAGCTGTGACGACGACTTCACTGCTTTCAGAGGCAGCAGGGCTGTGCAGTGTGTTGATGGACAATGGACCAAACTGACTTTAAAATGCGAAAGTAAGAATTTGCCATGGACCATTTATTTGTTTTCAAGGGCGGAAAAAAGACTCGCTTGCGTGTTGTTTCACTCAGCAGCCTGTTTACTGAGATATTCTTAGACCTGTAATTTACTTAGATGGATTTAAAGCAGTGCAGAAGCCCGCTAACACCCCCTACTGGGGAAGCTGTTTAATAGATATACAAGTAAAAAATTTTATCAAGAAAAAAGTCGTTCATAAAAAGAAGTCAGAATGCACACAGGTGTTTGGGAAATTTACTGACAACAACATTTCTTACAGCCTTAAAGGTAGTTTTACATTTTTTCAAGTCTAAATCAGTTGAATAGAGTCATTTAATTTACTTTGAATAACTTTTTTCCCTTACTAAATAATTAAGAAAAATAAATGTCTTGATGCACGCTAAGTTACCCAGTTAAGGAAACAAAAACTTTCTGAATTAGAAAAAAATGTGGGGCATAATCTCTTTGGCTTTCTTTGGTTTGAGAGTCACGTGTCGGTCTAAATAACCATACTGCAAACTAATTTTTAACTAGATTATAAGAGATAGTGTACTTGTAATATAATTGCCTCTGTTTTACAACCAAACTGATTAATGCAGTTCTGTCTTCATGATCAATGGCCTTTTTAAAAATGGAACTGATTTTAATCATTGCCAAACAACAAGATGCAAGATGGTGCTAACAGAGCAAAAGGAAACTAAAGAAATACGTTTTGTCAGATTATCAACTGAGGGTGAAAATTCTTTGACGAAAAATGTATGTAACTTACATGAAGTATGTAACTTACATGATTCATCACTCTGCTCTTTTTGAGTCATTTTCCCCATAAATAGGCTTATAGTTCACCACATATTTTGGCTTGAAGGATGAACTGTGTTTTACAGTTCATCTCTGCAGCCTCTTTAACCATAAATGATCATTTCATGATTTAAAATTCTTTTATATTGCTGGTATCAAGACCAGTACTGGGCTTCTTAACCTCAGACAAGCATCAAATGACAAGTCTTCTACAGTATCAGTTTCTTCACATGTTCCAGTTTTTTTTCTAGACCTCCATAAAACATTCCAGTGAAATCAGCCTTGGTTGTGGGCTTTTATATTTCCATCTAGAAATTAAACTGTAATGTGTCATTTACACGCTTACTATCTTGCATTTAACAGAGATATCATGTGGCAATGCTGGTGATCTACTCAATGGAGAGTTCCAGTATGAAGGGAATTCATACATCGGGGAGAAGGCTTATGCTGTGTGCAATGAGGGGTAAGTTTTACTTTGAAGAACTCCTAAAACATCAGAATAAGACTTTCAAGTGGTGTTTGACTGCATCTCTTATCTACAGATACACTCTGAAAGGGCTGAACTACATGATATGCAAAAGGTCTGGATGGGCTGGTGAATTCCCATCATGTGAAGGTACAGTGATGTGGTACATTGAAGTACTCTAACTAGGTTGTAAATTGAAACCCAATAGTTGTGAAACTGTAAGGGGTGGCTTTAAGTGGGTGGTAGTGTTAATGCGTAACTAATCCCTGAATGTTATGTAAGTTGGGAGTTTAATCTCTTAACTCAGTTGAAGCTACTTTCCCATGTTTGTTTTGGACAAATTGTTATTTGCACAGAAGTCCACTCAGGTTCAGATCAGGCAGGCTGTTCCTCCCAGTCATGCTCCTCCAGGTCTCACTGTCATTGCGTGTGTGAGCATTAAAGACTCCCAGAAGGATAATTGAAGAGCACACTCCAGCCCTCCAGCCAGTAAATTCAAGAAGGCTGGGTAGTCTGAACTGTCAATGGGAGCATAAGAACAAACAACAGTCAGAACCCGTTCCCCAACCCGAAGGTCCAAGAAAACAACCCTGTCATCCACCAGCAAAACCCCCAATGTACAGTCCCACTGCCTCAGGGCAAGTCCAGGCACAGTCCTGGAACAATCCAGCTCCTTTCCACGAAACTGTTTCCAGAGTCTGGCGTATGTGACGTATGAACCCAAATATATCTAACCGATATCTCTCAACTTCATACAACGCACTTTCCCTGCCAGAGAGGTGACAATCTATGTCCCAATAGCCAGCCTCGATAGCCAGGGTCCTCCTGTAGGTGGTGGGTGTACAGGAGCAGGCTAAGTGGAAAGCAGCTCAGGCAGTAGCTAAAGCAAAAATCTCAGGTGTGGGAGGAGTTCAGTGAGACAATTGCTGTTGGTCTCGAAGCAACTCTGGAAAACCTATCATGTGATTCAGCAGGGGAAAGCATTGGAGCTCCCCACTCCCTCTACTCACATGGTGTATCGAGGGAGTGGGGTGTTTTTGACTTCAACTGAGGGCATAGTCGGGCAGTAGAAGGAATACTTAGAGGACCTCCTCCCATTGGCATGTCTTCTGTAGAGGAAACAGATTCTGGGGATGATGGGGACAACTCGCCTATCACTAAAGGTGAGGTCACTGAGGCAGTTAAACAACTCCTTGGTGTCCAGGCCCCTGCATTAGATGAGGTTCAACCGGAGTTTCTAAAGAATCTGGATGTTGTAGGGCTGTCTTGTTTGACATGCCTCAGCATCATCATGTGGAAATCTTGGGTGGTGACCCTGGACTGACCTTGGAGTGGTGGTTCCAATCTTTAAGAAACAGGACCGGAAACTGTGTTCCAACTACAGGGGGATCACACCGCTCAGCCTCCCCAGGAATATCAATGCCAGGGAGCTGGAGAGGAGAGGTCATCCATTAGTCAAACCTCAAATGCAGGAGGAAAAAATGTGGTTTTTGTCCTGGTTGTGGAACAGTGGATCTTTATCCTCTCAACAGTATTTAAGGGTGCATGAGAGTTTGTCTAACCAGTGTACTTTTGTGGACTTGGAGAAGCTATTTATTCGCATACCTCACAGTATCCTGTGGGGGATGCTTCAGGAGTATCGGGTGCTGGCCTGCTGCTGAGTTATTCAGTCTGTGTACAACTGTGTACAATTTCTAGGTGGAACCAATTGGTGGAAGGCTTTCACTTTGGTGGCCACAGGATCTCCTCTGCTTTTTGCAGATGATGAGGTTCCAGCTAATCTGGATCAGGGAAGAGTTGCTCCCCCAACTGGAGGAGTTTAAGTATCTTGGGTCCTTGTTCACAAGTGAGGGGGGAAAGGAGCAAGAGATTGACAGACTGATTAGGGCGGATAGCAGGGTCAGAATTTTGGTGTAAACTACATCAAAGCACGGGTCCAACCTGCCTTGTAACAGCAGTTCAGACTGTAGTTAATGTAATGGTGTGGGAGATATGTTCTTGACACACTTTGGGCCTCTTAGTACTATTTGGGCATTGTTTAAACACCACAGCCTATTGAAGTATTGTTTCTGACCATGTCTATCCCTTTATGACAACAGTGGTCCATATTCTGTTGGCTTTGGCAATGAGTTCACTGTGATTAAATGGCCTTCATGGTCACCAGATCTCAAACAGAGCTCCTGTGGGATTTTATGGAACAAGAGATTCACATCATGGATATGTAACTATTGGACACTTATCATGTCAGCATGGACCAAAATCTAAGAAAAAATTTTCATTTAACTTATTTAATCTATGAAAAAGAGAATTAGAGCAGTTCTGAAGGCTAATGGTTTCAACGCAGTACTAGTAAGGTATACCTACTGAAGTGGCCAGTGAGTGTATTTGCATAGCCAGTTTTTCTAAAATAAGTATTTAGATTTAGTAAATTCTTCTAACTTTTGTTCACTTGTACTTAAGACATGAAATAAATTTTTCTTATTTTTACTATCAGAGGGAGGTATCACCTGCCCAACCCCAGAAGTAGCCAACTCTGTGCAGAGAACTGGAGGTGTTTCTGCATACCAGGTGGGGGATAACCTGACCTTCACCTGCAGTGAGGGTTTCCAGCTGAATGGAGCTCAGCAGATCACATGTGACTCCAGTGGTCAGTGGAAGCCTCAACCTCCTCAATGTGTTCCCATACCTGATGATAAAATTCAACCATCACCTGGTAAAGGGTTCATATTTTTACCTGATACGCCACTTACGCTGCATTAGCACTATGAAAAATGGCCTTCATCTGAGTTTGCTAAAACTAAAGTGATATCTTCCCCTGTGGAAAATGTTTTCAGCAGGTAGCTGTGGTGTGCCACCAGCTGTCAGCAACTCCAATGTCCACCTTGCTGACAGGTTCATTACAAAGACATCTTTCTTTTCTGGGCAAAAGGTCTATTACAACTGTGATGTTGGATACGCTGCAGCAGGCGGCAGAAAGTCTCGCCTCTGTAATAATGGGAAATGGACACCACTGAAGCTTAAGTGTCAGCGTAAGTATATTTTAAATTTCTTTTCGATCAAGTCTTTTTATAAATCCTAGTTTTTCCACATTTTATCCCATGACCAGGATAGGATTATTGTTGACATACAACAAATATTTTAGAATAGCATTTATTAATGTAACACTCATCAATTAAATTGTAAGTTGCACCCTTGTCCATCAGAGGATTTTAGTGGCCCTTCAGAAATCAGAAATAATTTACTCCATATCTGTTTTCAAATATCCTCCTGGAAACACTAAACAGTGAGTCCTGGACAAACCTCTACCACCTGGAGTTGACTTTTCTTACAGTGGAATGATTTAGATCATATAATATGGATTTTTAAGTCTCTTTGCTTTACTTTTTTTTCATGCATTTACATTTTACCATGGTATTTTACCAAGTATTGCATACTTAAAAAACCCCTCTAATCTAGGCTGGGTTACCACTGAGATCTCCCTTATCTCATTTGACCAAGTCTTGAGGCTCAATTAAACTTATCCATGGTGAGATGAATGAATGTGTTATCCAAAACAACAGCACCACATGATGATGATAGTTTGTCTTGCTGGACATTACAATAAAAATTCTTGAAATGCAGTACTGTCATGTTAAATTATTTCTGTTCTTTGGCTGTAAAGGAAAGCTTTGTGGCTCAGCTGGAGATGTTCAAAATGGACAGTTTGTATATACTGGAGTAGAATTTGGAGATACCGCTACAGCCGTCTGTGATGAGGGGTAAGAATTTTTAAATCTCCTGCATTCTCAGTGAATGCAACTTTGAAACAAAAGGGTTTTCAGCCTTTTGGAGTTACTAGAACTTCTGCTTTTATTACTCACAAAATGTTTTCTGTACTCGAGTCACAATTGTTATTCTACAATTGTGTAACATAACATACAATTGAGTTACTCACTGTGTCCAATGTAGAAGTGGAATTTTAGAAATCATTTCGAAGATGTGGTCTTTAAATGAACTCTGCGACCCATTTCCTGACATTTAGGTTCATGCTTGTGGGACGTGCAACCAGACACTGCATGAATAACGGCTGGAGCGGACGCAACCCTGTTTGTGAAGGTTAGGTTTTCTATCGCACACGCACACCACAGCTTTTAGATGTCAGTTGGTTTTCCTGAATCTCAGCATCCTAAAATTATTGTATTTCTTGCAGCTGCGGTGTGTGAGGACCCTCCTGAAGTGAGCAACGCAGAAATAACTGGCCTTCAACATGAACCTTACACATACAAGAGTGTTATTCGCTATTCGTGTCGTGCAGGAACTCTTGTTGGAGAAAGGGAGATTTGGTGTACTAAACATGGGACATGGAGTGCACCTGCACCAGAATGCAAAGGTCATATATTCTGACAGAGCAGATTGTAGTTTTTATTGTGTTTATGAATAATCATTAAAGTTGAATTCTTTTCTTTTTTCCCCACAGAAATAACATGTCCATCACCAAATGTGCCTAATGCTTACTGGACAGGAAACCACAATCAGAAGTTTCAGTACAGGGCCACTATATATATTGAGTGTAATATGGGTTATGTCATGAGTGGGCCAGGTACAGTGTACTGTGAACGTGATGGCCGATGGTTACCTGAGCTTCCCAAATGTCAACGCAGACGTAAGTAATCAGTACTTTTTCCTGGTATGAGTAACCTGAAGTACTGTTCCCACACTAAAACTATGATTGCCTTTTTTTCCCTCCCCAGGTTTTGTCAACCAGTGGGGCTAATTCCCCAGCTCTCAAACCTTAAACTTCCATATTTAGCGCTATCTGTGAAAACTATTTAACAGCACTCAATGGATGAAAACAGCTAAGCTAACATTGCATTCTTACCAAAATACAACTTATTTAAAATCAACCTAAGCCATTTGGGATACCTAATAACCTAAAAATGTATTATACATTACTATACAGACATTAAAACATGTTTTAAATGAAGCTGAAGTACAGTTTGTTTATTTTGATACGCGTTTGGGCAAGAACAGGTACAAACTTTTCATTCACATCTGTACATAGGTTGGTTTTTTTTTTATTCCTTACAGTTGATAATGTTATGTGTATCATCTCTAGACTAAACGGTGAGTGAGCATTTCATGAACAAACAAGCTACAAGAAAACAAGAACACCAATTCCATTCATTTTAAAAAGACAATACAAAATCCAGACATTTTTTTACATGAGCAATAACAATTCAAGTGCAAATATCATTATCAACTCCGATACATCATAGCAAACTCTTATTTTAAAAGGCAACAATTAAAAGGGGGGGGGGTAAATCAAGTTGCAAAAAGGAAAAAAAAAACAAGCTGATTTAGGTGGGATGGGTCAGTTTTTGGCAACGTGGGCCAAGTGAGCGCATGGAGAAGTTGCATATTGGATTTTAAGATATAAATCAATGACTGAAGCTGATAATAAAGTGAGGATTTTATAGCTGACGAGTTGTGTTACTTGGCCCAACATCGCATTTGAGTCCAATATGTTCAATTTCTTTGTCCTCCTAAAGTGAGTCTTAAAATACATGGGGTGACAGTGCCAACCACTTCACCAAGATGCCACCCCTTTGTTACATTTCACCACACATAATGCATTTTTCTAAAAGTAGTTACATTTTAGAAATTAAAAATCTTCTCCCCACAATGACTTACATTTAATACAAGGAGTCGCAACAAGAAAACAACCCAAAACACATTTCACAAGTTTTTGTGTCACACTTGGCTTTAACCAAGAATTCATTTTCAATCATTGCACTCTGTATTAAAATAAAGGGAAATGACTGACTGCAAATCTAGAGCCCAAGACAACTACACATGCCTTCTCTTGGGAGGTCTTTGGAAGAGCTGTCTTCTTTAGGACAGAATAAAATTTGAGCAGTCTTGGGTGTCTTTGGACTTTAGGCGGGTTGGACATGAGGGGCAAAAAATGATTTTGGGGGCCCTGTGTAAGAAAATCGATATTAAAGAATTCAACCCTCGTCTAATTTATTTTCATTATTTACAAGACTAAAAAAAAATAAAACTAATAAAAACAAATTATAAAACTGGTGGTCCACAGACAGGCAAGGTGAGAATATCAATTTCCTGGGTGTAGAAACTATAGTGTATCAGATTTGGAGCTTCCCTTTGTTTTTAAACCTATAGATTATAAATGTGTAGCGTACATCAGAAAGACAATGAGACTGAAGAATTAAAGTGACCTTTTAAAAGAAGCAGCAAACATAATGTCCCTCAAAGACATTTCTTTCTCTCTGAGACATGTTCCACTAAGCATCACATTATCTCATTTCTGTGGCTCCCAACAACTTTTTTCATAATATCCACCGCGTTCCTAAAATAGCTAACCACCCTTTTTTTTGTATTTGCTTTAAGTTGGCTTGGAAAAGAGCAACAGAAATAATCTGAAGGTTGGAAAATGCTGGTACAGTCTAAACAGACAGAGAATAACTGTTTTAACAGTAAAACCCTTGGAAACTGCTCTAAGAGCTCAAATATAGTCGGGCTTTGAATGAGCTGGACCGCAGCTGCGACATGAATTTTACAACTGCTCCTCCTCGAGGACAGCACACAGACACTGAAGATGGAACCAGAGTTACACAACACTTGCACAACACTTACAGTCATACTTATTGGTAGGAGTTGAGCTCATTTAAGCAAATACAATAACAAGCTCAGACAGCACGCACAAAACATCACTCCTACTGTCTGAAATAGGCGTTTCTATTGTTTGTTTTCTTTTTTTTGTGTGTGTGTGGTTTCATTGCACAACACAATAGAAACCAAACCCACTCACAATACTCTATATCCCCACTAAATGTTTGAGCTCAGGAATGCAGACCTGTGCTGAATGGTAACTGACCAAAAAAGAAAAAACAAAACAAAAATGGTGTTGAAAAATTTCTCAGGTCTGCATAGTGTTTATTGTCAAAGCCTACAAAAAAATAAGAGGGTAAACGTAAGAGTATGTCTCGTGTTTTTAAGTCCTGTGAGAGTTGCGCAATGTGGCCTATAAGATGGAGGGGGATATTGGGGGGGAGGGTCGCGATCCGGCGTGTCGGCAGCTGTGTGGCTTTTACTTGTATGGTCGCAGAAAAGCAGAGACTTTGCTGCTTATGAGACGGATGAAGGAGCGGGGAAGCAACTCGTTGGACTCCCGAGTGGTGTACTTAAAGTAGTTGTGTGGGTGAGCCAGCACATCAAAGAGAGTCTTTATCAGTTTTTTATCCTGTGAGGAAAAATCAACAGGTATAAAGTCTTTAATGAAACACACTTTAGTTCTCAGTTACTGCCTTAATCACATTTGAAGGTGTTGCTAAATACTGGAAAAAAAATTGCAGCTGTACGAGAACATTAATCTCGTCAATATTAACGCACCGCCTGACTCACAACAACAGCTTTGTTTATTCTTACGACACCTTTCCTCTTCAATGAATCACCTTCGCAACAATGAATGATGCCAATGATGCATACAGTTAGCAGGAAAAGGAAAAAGAAAAGGGGGCTGGGCTAACCTTGAGGATTTCTTGATGGTTTTCAGAGGCGTAGAGCCTTCCGTCTCGCACTATGTCCTCTACGAGCTGTTCGTAGTCCTCTGAATTCATAAAAACAACAACACATAATATAATCACTGCTTGCTTTCTCATAGCATGCTGAAAACAGGTCATGCAAAACAAGTTAGGTGGTGAAAAAATAAACACAAACATGACGAAAAAACTCATTGATATCCTGGAAAACTCCCTTTGACTCAACTTAATGACACCTTTTTGTAAAGGGAAACTACAGTGTAACATTAAAGGTGATTCATAGGCAGGTGTGTGTTTGGTACACACCTAAGCCATCAGGGTGGCAGAGAAACTGATTAATCTGTCAGACAGTCACGTTTTCCAGCCTCTCTGTAACATTCCTTTCCTTTGTATTTTGGACTGTTAGCCATAAAAAATTATATTTTCCTCTATTTTACAACTTTTGGTTTTTCTGAATAATCGATCATTTAAAATCAGATGACAAATATATAATAGTAACAGTTAATTGCAGTTTTTAAATGGCACGTCCACCACAGTTGCACTGTTTTTGGTGCGGAATATATAACATTTTAGTCATGAGAGCAGATATGTTTTTTGTGCTGTAAGCGTTATTCTCGTTAAAATGACATTAACGCCATAACCGCGTTAAACCGGCAAATCTCCAATTACGCCGCAAATCTCCGTTGTGCAGCCCCACGCACGGGGCGATCCGCGCTAACTAGCTAACGGAGATTTGCCACGTTAATGCGGTTATGGCGTTAATGTCATTTTAACAAAATTAACGCTGACAGCACTAGTTTCCATGTACAATAATTAGCCAATCATTCAAATTAAATGTTGTCCATCTTTTTTCAAAAAAGAGCTAATATGTGTTGTTTTTACACAGCTACACTGACAAAAATAAAAAGACTGTCACCTGCCACGTTTATTAAAAATAATACTGCCTGGATACACTGATCTCACTAGAAATAGATTTATTTTATAAAACAACCCTTTAAGGTCAAAATAAAGTCTGTCAGAAAAAAATTAGACACATAACAGTTCACAATCTAAGCCATCTGGTGAGAAAAGTGATAATGTTTCATACCATCATAAGTAACATAGGGGATCTGAAAGCCTCTGGCGCTGTTAGCCTCATTAGACTTGAAGTTAATCCAGAGACGTCTGGACCGAGCTGTGAAGGCGATGGGCCGCTCATACGTCTGACATGTCTCGTAGGTGGTGATGGACGTAGCTGACCCTTGTATTAAAGAAGAAAAATGACCAGGTTTATAGTGTGATTAAATTACTACATTTCAATGAAAGCTAATGAAAGAGGGCCACTTACAGTTCTTCCTCATAACCAGCACATCTCCACATTCATCCTCTGAAGGCAAGAAAATCTCCGGCACAACAATTAGGATCTTGCGCTTGCTGGGTGGGTTGATGTTCCAAATGCACTCCACATTTGCAGGGTAATTACCAGGATAGTTAGGTGACTCAATATAACCCATAAACTCGCCCATCTCCCCGCCACATTGCCTGTCTAGACGCACACAAACATATCAAATTAAATTCAAGCCCATGTCTGAGAAAAATGAACAACACAAAACAATCATTTTCATACTCACTCTTGCACTGTGAGACACTTGTGGCACCATCAAAATCAGTGGTGGTATTTCCAGGACAGGAGATGCAGTAGTTTTGTTTAAACTCTGTCTGATAGGTCCCCACAGGGCAGCGGATACAGCGGTGTACTGTGGTGTTGTAGTAATGACCTGGAGAACAATCAACTGCAGGGAAAAAGTAAAAATATTAAGCGAAGAAGTTTGGATTTCTTCCCCCCAGCAAAGATAAAAAGTTGACCTTTGACTTCACAGTCGTGGAAGGAGCTGGCCCCTTCCCGCTTGGTGCTGAGACCTCCCCCACAGGGAAAGCACAGGGTCCGTCCCAAATCTGGTTGGTAATTGCCCTGAGGACATGGCAGGCAAGGTTTGAATCCACTGCTGGAGTAGTACCCTGTTGGACACTGGCCTGGATTTGATGTGAACAACACAGGGATCAGGCTTTTTAATGAGTCAGAAATGGATGTTTAACATAGTTCGTGGGACTTTAAACAAGGCTACCTGCACAGGAGGAGATGTTCCGCGCGCCCACAGGCCCATGGCCATCGCTTCCAGGACAGAGGTCACAGGCCAGCTGCCCCTCTTTCTCCTGGAAAGTGCCGGGTGGACACTGGACACAGCGTTCCTGCTCACCGTGGTAGTAAGAGCCTGGCAAACATCTGACTGAGAGAACATCCACAATGGCTTCAGTTAGAGATTAGGACACACTTAGCTATAACTCCTCATTAACTAAATATGTAGCGTGGATGGATAAAATATGCACTATATACATATGCACAAATATGCATTTGTTATTTGTATGTGGGATCAATTCTATTAATTTTGGTGGTTAATCTTTGTAACACATGAGGAGAGCAAACCAGAGCAGATGAACACAGTTTTGTTTTTTTTTTGTTTTATTGTTATTGGCACCTCAGGTGATAGTGGGTTCCAAAGTAGCTTGCAGGGGCCGAAGCAATTGGCTAAAACAGCTTAACTTGCATGTCCTTTTTTACATTTGCTAATTGGATGCAGAGTTGGATTATAGTAGAGCCATCACATGATACCGGATGACACTTAAATCAGCTGATCTCCTAGGGTTGTGGCTGGGTCTGATTGGGTGATGACTGATTAGTTTTGTTGTGTAGAGACCTCACCTGAAGACTAGCTAAAGACACACCTTCTATGAAACAATGATGCACAATGTGACATTTCGTAAGGTTATATTCTGACATTTAGGGTGTACTAACACTGGGCACAATTGCTCTGTAATATAACCAACAGTCCAACCAATCTCCGCCTGGGCCCACCTGTTCAAGCAGCCCAGGACAGAGTTAACCAGACTTGACGCTCAGGTATGACCCAGTGCTCCCGTTAGTCAAATTAACTGAACTTTGGAGCTCAGACGTGCTCATGTGTGGTAGTTATTGGCTGCTGTGAGTACATCCTAAGTTTCTAAATATATCCTTGCAGCAAAATTAGCTTATCCAAGACTACCATTTCTGCTCTCTGGTCTTACCACATCGGCCACTGTCCCTCTCCCAGCCAGGACCACAGTTTTCCTGAATAGGAGCAGCCTGGGGAAGTTTTTGGGCCACCTCATATTCCAAACCAGCAACTCTGATGAGGAAACGCTCCTGGTTGATGGACTTCTTCAGAGCCTTGATATAGGTTTTAACCTGCTTCTCCATCCGTTGTCTCAGGCAGCTGAGATTACAACTCCCTGGATTGGAGTCCATAAAAAATTAAAATAAAATTTTAAATAATTATGTCTTAAGCACCAACTAAGTTGATCAAGGTTTTCCTTCGAGATGGAAAAAAAAAGTCCAACCTGTAGCATCTGTAGGTTTGACCTCAGCTTCCAGCTCTAATGTAATGCGTGTTACTTCTTTGTTAGAGGGGTTGCGAGCACGTCGCCCTTTAGCTTTCTTGGAGGAGTCACATTTAAGGTTGACAAATGTTACCAGGCAGTTGCTGCAGGGCTGCCCTCCTCCTGTGGACACACAATATCATATAATATCTTTAAGGCAGCACTGGCATACATTGCTTGGATCTGTTATAGAGCAGTCAAGCTTTAAATATTAAAATAAATAAATAAACAACACATCTGTAAAGGAACATATCCAGTTAAGGACTGACCTTGTCCCAGTGTCCGTCCTCTGTCCTCAGTTCGGCCAGGCAGCTTAGGATGCAGGTGACATTTGGCGTTTTTGATCTTGAAAGAAGCCGTCTGCTTTACTGGAGGGGCCAGAGCCTCTACAGACAAACACAGCCCAGTGGGTAGGAGGACACTGAAACATCACACTGCCATCCCTGCAAAGACAGCTGTCTGTGCTGTTGTGATTGACATGTTGGGTCCTCGAAAACTCTGCGACCATATGAATATTGAGAGTGACAAACCTATGCAGCTCTGACTGCTGTTGGAGTTCAGCCTAGTGGGGGACTTCCCTCTGAGGATGGGGATACCACAACTGACAGAGTAGCTGTTATCAGATTCTGTAAAGGTTCACACAAAAATAAAATAAGTCCATAAACTAATCTTTTGGATCTGAGATACTTTGTGACTCGACTCGGAATTGCGGTGACATACCTGCCAGATAGTGAGCCTTAGAAGCACATGTAAGAGAGCAGCTCTCTTTCTTGCCAGTCTTGCTGCAGGTCAGTGTAGCCTTTGGTGCTACAAGCCCAGGAGGACATTTCACAGGCTCTGAGAGAAAAAAACAATCTACAATGTATCACATAATGTTAACACCAATAAGCTGGCGTAGAGAGAAAGACTGCACAAGCAGTATGTGGAAAAGGCCCGCTTCGAGTGTATGTCAGTGAATCAACCACTTGGGGGCAGTGCTGCTACATACCAATACAGTCTTTCTTATTCCAGTGCAGCTTGTACCCCGGTGGACAGGTACACTCATAACTCCCCAGTGTGTTGACGCAACCGTATTTACAACCTCCACGATTTATACTGCACTCGTCGATATCTGTGAAGAGAGGTGTTAACATAAGTACAAATGTCCTGTGGACATCTGAACATGCCTGGGAGAAGATCAAAAAATATCAAAGGGAAAAGGATTTTTATTGACAAATACGGCAACAGAAATATAAAAAAAAAACAAAAACAATGTGATTAGTCCAAAACAATCTGGAGTCAATTCTGCTGATTTACATGAAAGACAAGCAGGCCTCTTATAAAACAGCACAGCTATGAATGACAAGTTCCTGTAAGCTCAGTTCCATTCATCCTCACGCTCTGGAAAGATTAATGTGTTTGCGTGTAAACAGAAGTGATTTCTCGTTTTGATGTCACCCACATTCAATTTCATGGTCAAAATTTCTCTGCTCTTCAAGGAGAAAGACTTGTGGCAAGCAGTAAATTATAATCAACTTTTCAAACACATGCTGAGCTAAAACCACTAACAGCATCCGGGATCCAGATGCAGTCTGGCTGCCGTCGATGCCAGACAGAAAATTAGTTTAGTGAGTGGAGCTGAGGATTCGGCAGGCTACGGACAAGTGGCACTGGGAAAGAAACGGAGATAATGGCAGTGATTGATGATCTTGCTTGCTGATATGAAATGCTCTTTCTTGTCTCATTCAATTATTCACTCTGAATACAAACAGTCTGCGTGCCACTGCACTCCCCGAAGAAGATGATGACTTCATCAGTAGCGCTCTGCTGTTCTGAAGCCAGAACTGCTTGAAAATGTTGTGAGGGATGTGCTGCTTATCCTCTGCATCAAAGCACTTCATTTAAAGGACAAAGAGCTCTAATGAAAATCTGATGGAAGCAGAGCTCATCTGCCAGCAACTGTTGTTTTGACTTCTTTGTTCTTCCCAAATTTGAAATGTGACCAAATAGACTTATTCTAACATTTCTCCAGATCGCTTTAATCTTTTTTTTTTTTGCTTTGCATGCTCTAACAGAGCCGATGTAGAGACGAGCCAAGAAAGGAAAGGGCAGAACAAAAGGACGATCTGACATTTAGACTCTGCAACTGCTTTGTATCATGTAGCAGAAATTTAGGGTTCATAAAAATGTCAAAATCTTTTAACTGTAATCAGTTTTGTGAGCTTAATCGCCAACCGGCCCGTGTTGCTTTTAAGAAGAATTTTTCCCCAAGCACAATCTGGGCAGTGTTTTCTGCATTGGACAAATATTTATAAATCACCAACCCCCTCCTTTTATTTTCTTTAAAAAAAAAAAAAAAAGGAGAAGAAGAAAGTTCCACTTTAATTTGTCCTTTTTTTGTGGTTTGGCGAGCATCCGTGCAACGGATAAATCCAAATACTGGAGTCGAGGGGTGATCATATGTCAACTCAGAGCAATTTTTAGATTTACTTTTACATTAAAATTGATTTTAGTTTAGGTTACAGTTAGTTTTGGACATTAAGAGTTTTGTTTCATAGTATTTTTTTCATTATTTGTAACAAAGGAAAAACAGCAAACCCCCATTTTTTAAGATTGTAAGCACTACAAATATTTCAGCTACATCCTATAAACATGACACCAAAGTGAAAATATGCAATTTCAAAAATAACAAAAAAATAGGACTAATTGTTTAAAAAATGTTAAAATTGAAGACATATTTATTGTGCAGTACATACCTCTCACTTTGCAGCTGCATGAATATAATATGAGTAATTTGCACGATTTTTGCCTTCAAGACTTTGAAAAGGACAAAATTATTGACCGCCTTACTTATCACCGCCTTTACCCAGGGGATGCCATACCCTGCATCTACGGACTTCCTAAAATCCACAAGGAAGCTGTCCCACTCAGACCCATAGTCAGTAGCATAAACTCAGCCACTTATAACATTGCTAAACACCTTGCTACCATCCTTGCTCCTCTTGTGGGGAACACCCCACACCACATCAAGAACTCCACCGACTTCACTGACAAGGTCCAGAAACTTACCCTGGATCCAGATGAAACCATGGTGTCCTTTGATGTAGTCTCTCTCTTCACTTGCATACCCACCACGGAGGCCGTGGAGACTGTCAGAAAACGACTACAAGAACACAGCTCCTTGGAGGACAGGACCAACTTCACACCCGATCAGATTTGCACACTGTTAGACCTCTGCCTCACCACTACATATTTCAAATACAACGAAGGCTTTTACAGACAAAAACATGGCTGTGCCATGGGCTCCCCCGTGTCACCTATTGTAGCCAACCTTTACATGGAGGAGGGTAAAAAAGGAAGGCTCTTGGCTCTTTCAAAGGAAGAGTACCCAGCCACTGGTACAGATATGTGGACGACACCTGGGTCAAAATCAAGACACAAGAAGTGGAATCCTTCACTGCGCACATTAACGCTGTGGATAAAAACATCAAGTTCACCAGGGAAGACACAAAGGACAACTGTTTGCCTTTCCTGGACTGCGCTGTGCACATTGAAGAGAACGGCAAACTCAACATCGAAGTTTACCGGAAGCCCACACACACGGACCAGTACCTCCTCTTTGACTCCCATCACCCTTTGGAACACAAACTTGGAGTAATTAGGACCCTACACCACCGGGCAGAACATGTTCCCTCTAAGCCTGAAGGAAAAAAGAAGGAACACACACATGTAAAGGAAGCACTCAAAACGTGCGGCTATCCTAAATGGGCGTTCTTAAAGTCAGCAAAGAGGCACAGAAAAGAAGACCAGACACCAGCGAGGGAGGATAAGAAGGACAGACGCAACAACATTGTCATCCCCTATGTAGCCGGTGTATCAGAAAAACTTAGGAGAGTTTTCTCCAAGCATGACATCCCGGTGCATTTCAGACCCAGCAACACGCTCAGACAAAAACTGGTTCACCCGAAAGACAAAACGCCAAAACACAGACTTAACAATGTGGTGTATGCTGTACAGTGCAGCGAGGAATGCCCAGACCTCTACATTGGAGAGACCAAACAGCCACTTCCCAAGCGCATGGCACAACACAGAAGAGCCACCTCCACAGGACAAGACTCAGCAGTCCATCTGCATCTTAAGGATAAAGGACACTCTTTCGAGGATGCCAATGTTCACATTTTGGACAGAGAGGACAGATGGTTTGAAAGAGGAGTGAAAGAAGCCATCTATGTCCACTGTGAGCGACCATCTTTGAACAGAGGCGGGGGTTTACGACACCAACTCTCTGCCATCTATAATCCAGTTTTGAGATCCCTTCCCAGACGCCTTAACGCCCACTCACATCCTGGGCCATCTGACCTCAGGAATTCGCATGATAAGGTGGGGCCAGGTTTCACAATGAACACACCCGAAACTCTGGCTGATTGGGACCCACACCCAGTTTCACACCTTGGCTCAGGCGATTAGAGGATCATCAGGGGGTCCTTTTGTCCCTCTGTGGGGGGATACTCCCACTAGGTTTATATCTGGGACTCTCCACCATTTGACCTTAGAACTGAAGAAGCTTCTCGGATGAGAGGTGAAACGTCTTCAAGTAACTTAAAGAAGTCCAGACGCTTTTCTTTGCAAGCTCCTTTGACTACGATGACCTGGATGACTGAGAACCTTCACAGACATGATTTTTAATGACTATTTGGTGATTCCAGAGTTGTCCTTGGAATAAAAAGGCACTTATGGTGCATGATCCTACATTACATCAGCAACGCTGTTTGTATTGTGTGATAAAATTTGTTCCTTTCTTTATAGCTTTAAAAAAAAAACAAAAAAAAACACACACATTCTGTAGCTTAGATGAGTATCTTATTGTAAGCAACAGAAACTATGAGGGGCATTTTATTCTGCATTATGCAACAATCAACCCTCAAAGCTACGATAAAGGAATTTGTATTCATGTAGCACATTCAGGATGAGTAATGATTTATTTTTTAAAGAGCAACTTTCACCACTTCGAGAGTGTGACTACCTTTTGAGTTTTAATAAATTTTTCTCACACAGCAACATTCGGCCATAATCGAATGAATTTAAGTGGAATCCAGCCTTTAACAAGCAGGTTATTGTAACCAACAAGATTACGTTTTGCAAGGAATTTGTGAATTGAATGATTGTTTTTTTCTGTTCGCATTATTTATATACTAGGATTGCATTCATTACATGAATTGATGTCAACCCTTTGTATTATGTGTCCCACATTTTCTTTCCAAGGTTGAAAGCATTTGGAATTTTACATTTACTCCCTCAAATGTTTTTTCAGGTCAGATTAAACCACCCAAAGTTTATAACAAAGCAAGAAAACAAATATTTCCATGGTATTTAGTGTCCAAGTAATATTTAGTAATATCTTTCATATATTTCAAATACAATTCATAAGGTTAACATACATACAGAGCACCATAACTGCTTAGTTTATGACTCTTTTGCCTAATATTGATCTGCATATGGTAAACAACCTGCTTTTTGGAGGTTTAGCAAAAGAAAAACTGGTTTAGAGAGAAGCTGACTAGTAAAAGAGGGTAAACTGGCTTGGTTTAGAGGGGTGGATGAACTAAGGGGCTAAACCAAGTTCCAGTACAAGATTGTTTTAAACTTCTAATTATTGAAAGCTGCTCTATTACAGACCAGGAATACAATTAAGGAGCTAGAAATAAGCCTAATAGGCCCCCTTTAAGTATTTAGGTATCAACTGGAACCCTTTTTGATGTTTAGAGATCTTTTTCATAGATCTATGTACAAACATGTTTTTCGTAGGATAAGAATGCCTTTCTGCCACGGTAAATGCTGACTGGATCAAATTAGGTAAATTCAAAAATACTTTAAAAGTATTTAGTCACAAGCAGTTTGAGTCTATTTTTTAAAGCAGATAAGCAAAATGAGCAGATTGTTTTGCTAGCCGAGAGGGAGAATGGCTGGATATACTCTCACTTGGGAGGAATGTTGACATGCCTCGGCACAATGCTTAACAGCAGGTCACTGACCTAATTGGGTTTGTTTAGGGTGAGTCTATTGTTTAACACCAGATTTCTGAATTGTTTGGCAGCTATAATGTCCGCTGATAAACCACAGAGGGGATAACATAACCTCGTACTGTTGTGGCTGGGGACGAAGAGAGTACAGCAGCGATCACCATAAATCTCTGGGGTTATCTAACAGTTCCGACAGCGGTGGTGGTAAAAAGAGGGGGGGGGGGGGAAAGAAAGAGGGGAAATCATTCATCACTTGCTCTCTCAACAATGGTATAGAGAGTCATTTACGCCTGACCATCTTCTTTCCTTTTAGCAGCTCAGTGCAGCCTGATCACAGTCCATCATGTGAGTAAAAGCCTTACAAATCCAATCCTGGCACATTTATTCCCTGAGCTGACAGCTAATACAGCTACCCATGTGTGGAATGGATCCCGTGAACCTATTAAACTCTTATGAAATACAGCAGACTATGTAATTCCAGAATTACATACAGTGGGTGGATAAAAATAAAAGTAACCCCTTACAATGTATTGCAACCCAGCAGCACTGCCACCACATCTCTGACTCCATTGAAACTAAGCATTAAAAAAACAAAGAAAGAGTAGGTGGTTCACAAAAAATTTAAAACTGTTACTCCTATGCAGTTTTTGACTAACTGCACCTTGTAAACCTCCTGATCACGAACATCTACAAGTTACCACTCTCTAGTCTCAGTATAGTCAATTCTGTTGCAACATTCCCGATCAGTCGACCTGTCAAACTACAGACAAAAACACATAACGAGTCACTTCAAAGCTATGTATTTCAAGTGCATATGCCGTCTCTCTATGTCTCTCCCAAAACTACCGTGAGGCCCCGAGGTGCAGGAGACAGCAGCAGATTCTAACTGGTGATACACGCTCCATCAAAGGATCGCGGCAACACCCTGATGTGCTCTGGCGGGCCTCTTGGCAGATCTGACGTGCCCTCACACACCTCCTTCTGACACCAAAGGCCATTTTTCCTATCTGTTCTACACCAGAGTACAGTAACTACCTGCCCATTTTTGATGGACATACTCCACCTTGAAGGACCATAACCTCCATGATATTATTTCATGTTTTAGTACATTAAGTACAGCACAAATTGTCTGCACTTTATATGACTGCCAAGTGTAGCGTAAGTTCTTAGATTGAGTTCTTGCCTTCCAGGCAGCCACCTGTTTCAGCTCATTTCAGTCCATTTGAAAATTGACTTGTAGAGGTCTAAACCTGGCTTGTGAAAGGTAATCCATCAGAGTGAGCATTTAAATACACTTCAGTTTTACCCAAGAATGCAGCTGCATGTAGGGACGTTTTTTTGTTTTGTTATTTTTTAAGGATATTGTCTCCAGATTAATGAGCTTAGCTTGTGTAAACACCAACAGTAACTATACATTGACACTTCAAAAAAAAAAGTTTAGTTTGTGCCTTAAAAGGAAAGAAAAGAAAAGAAAAGAAAAGAAAAGAAAAGAAAAGAAAAGAAAAGAAAAAAGAAAGACGTCCCATGACGTCCCACAGCAGTCTAAGCCTATAGCAGCATAGCTAAGGGATGGTTCAGGGTCACCTGATGTAGCCCAAACTACAAACTTTATCTAAAAGGAAAGTTATGAGTCTAAACTTAAAACTGGAGGGACTGTCTGTCGAATCCAAACTGGAGCTGTTTCTACAGTAGAGAGGCCTAATATCTGAAGGCTCTACTACCCATTCTGCTTTCACAACACTCTAGAAACCACAAATAAGCCTGCAGTCTTTGAACAAAGACATCTGAGGTCTTCAAGATATGAGAGGGCATGATCATTCAAGACCTTGTATGCGAGATGAATTTTAAATTCAATTCTGTTTTTACCAAGGAGATGATCTCTTTCCAGTCCTGATGATCTGACAACCTGATAATAATAAATTATAAGAGTCCAGCCTAGAAAATAGTCAGAATACAATATGGTTTAAAGGCATTTGTTCAAGTAATGGACAAACATAGATGATGGTAGCATGAGAGGAAAAGCAAAATGAAAGCTAAAGTCATTATAATTCATCCTCAGGGGGATATAAATATAATGCACAAAACGATTTTGAAACATTTCATTCAGACCCACAAACTGTGACATTACTTGGAAAGTCAGAGGATCACAAAGGTTGTTAGGATGCATCATCAGGGGACAATGGGTGTCTGTAAAAATGTCTTGCCAGCTCTTCTAAAAGTTGCGCAGACATTTCAGTCACCGACACTGTAATGCCTATGGCTAAACTTCCTGCAAGTCTTATAACAGTTACTGCAGAAATAAAACACTTTGTAAATTAGTCATGTAAAATCTATAAAATCTCTCAGCAGTGCTTTATTAAAGCTGTCAGTAGGCATGTTAAAATGAATAACATTTTTAGTATTTCTAGTGTTTTTTTTCCTGCCAAACATAAGAGCAGTAAATGAAAGGTTAGCACAGAAGTGCTGGCTCAAGAGGAAGAGTGACAGACAGGAGATTTACACCCGGAGACAAGGCAAAGAAGAAACAGACATGCTGGCTCACCTCCACAGTGTGCCAGTCCGTAAAGGACGTAGCCCTTATGACAATGACATTGGAAACTTCCGGCAGAGTTGACACAAAAGTGGTCACAGGCACGGTCAAAAGAGCATTCGTCAATATCTGTGTAGATAGAAAGACATGCTGTTATAAACTTTTCAAACAGTTCAACAAATTACACACAAAAAGCCTCCAATAATAATGGGATCTGTCCTCGTTTCATCTTCTGTATTGTATTTCTTGGTTGTCAAGAATTGCAATGGGTCAGAAAATATGTCACAAATAAAAAAAAAAAAAAGTATTTTCCAAGAAAGGCGTCTTCTGTTTGGTGCATGGTATAGCGCTTGACCTCCTGCAGTCATACAGTTTTCCATTTCGATGCACTGAAATGAAATTGTCCAAGTTGTTTTGAAATAACAAGTGGCCACAGCAGGAGACAAAAGAAAGCCCACTCTTTACCTGATAATAGGAGCTTTTGGGTTGGTTTTTCCACGCTAACATAGGATCTTGGGAACACTTTCCTTCACTTTCATCTTAAGCATGCTAAATGAGCCAGAGTCGTTACAAGTCCTAGAATTTGACTTGTCAGTCTGTTACTTGGACATCATGTAAATGTGCATTTAAACATCCACATTTTTTGCTATAGCACGTAGATATACATGTCACAGTACGAGTGCAGATAAGAAGACATGGATTTTTAGTTTCTCTGGTTTCCTCACCTTGTCAGCTTCACTTGCAAATCTACATCAAATCAGCTCCTTCCTGCCTGTCTCTGTCTCTCTTACACATGGATCCTGATGAGTTGCTTAAATGTCATGGGCTCAAAGACCATAAGGACAGACACATGAAGCTACAGGAGACTGATGACATTTGGTTTTATTGTGATCAAGGCTCCCTTTAATGTCAGTAATGATCTCTGTCAAGCCCAGACAGCAAATGCTGGTGGAAAATGGGGATGTGCTACAACTTTGCTGGATCAACTTGGCAAATAAAACAAAGGTTTCTCATGACTTTCCCAGGAATATCATGCTTTCATCAGCTACATCTGAACCTCCTCTGGGTTATGAGGAAGCACACGCTGCCATTAAACGGAGGTCACAGGTATTTCACAGCAATTAAGTATGTTTGGTTAAATGATATGCTGGCTTAAAGAACGCAGGAAGACAGACTGATAAATATCTGCTCAAATCTTGCATGGTTTTTGAAAAAATAAAAATAAAACATTGACATTTGCGCACTGGGCATAATCCAAACTAGACAGATAAACCATATGAAGATCACTGAGGTTAATATTTGGCAGGCATGTTGTAAGACCAACCAAAAGATAAAAATGTTCTGAGATTAATAGCTTATTAAGATATCAGTTTACAAAGCTGTACACAAGCTTTGAAGGAAATGTACAAACTGATGTTTTAAAGCTGGAAAAACACCAAAATGTATAATTGGTGCTGACATCAGCTGCAGCTTATCTGGTTATATCAATCAACTTTTACAAAATAAATCTTCTAGAACATTAAATTTTTTTTACCACAAACCAAGTATTAAAAAAAAAATTTTTACAACAAGCTCATACAGTTCTTGCCATTTGTCTCCTGCGGAGGCCTCTGGAGATTCATAAAAGCAGTGATAGATGAGTGAAGCGTGGGTTGGCACAAGCTGGAAGAGGCATTGCAAAAGTCATTGTTTTTGGCGTGTTAAGGATAAACTCGACTCAAGCGCACTTTTAAATAAAAAGTCTAAAACCCTCTAGGAGTTAGGCGTGGTGACTGAGTTTATCCTTAAAATATGCTGCAACCAGTGACGCCAGAAGTCAATCTGCAACTTATCATTACACTGTTTTGTGTGATATCATGCTACAGAGCATAAGTGTTAAGACATCTGGGACTCCCACAACCCTTATTTACAAGACAGTTAAGGTGAAGTATGCAGTGGGAGGGCAAAGACGACATCATGAGGTGATGTACGTGCAGGGGGATAGCAGTCACACTGAATGCAGATGAGAATCGCAACTCAGAGCTTCTGTCAGTAACTTCCTTTATGCCGTCTCACATCACTTTAACCTTGAACCTTACTCAAAATAAAACGGCAAATGAGATCGACTGCAATGAAAACACTGGCAACTATTGTTTATCCAGGACAGATAAGGCCTCCATCACTGACGTTCCCTCTGGAGAAAATACAAGGTCTGATGAACATCTGAGTGCCCTCATGTGGATTACGAGTGAGAAGAAGAAGAAGAGGAGGAGGAGGAGGAGGAGGAGGAGGAGGAGGAGGAGGAGGAGGAGGAGGAGGAGGAGGAGGAGGAGGAGGAGATGATTCTGGAGGGTGTTGTGGGTGGTGGAATGCTGACAGGGGCTCAGCAGACATGCCCCATCCTGACTTAGGGGCCATGGTCCACTGAAAGCAGGGAAACACCACGACTGTTTAAATCAAGATAAACCAAGAGTTCAGTTTACACATCTCAACACCTCACGGTGACTGCAAATGTCTAAGAGTAACTGATACCAGAGAACACAGTGATACGCAACGAGGCACCAGCAACTATTAGCAAAACCAGGAGAAGGATGGCTGTAAATTTACTGCAGGTGCACCTAATCTTCTTAGTCTTTCACTTCAGGATTTATACTCTATATGCACTTTAGTGAGCTTGATGATAGGATTACTCCTGGCTGTTTAGTCAAAGTAATACCTGTTAGACCCCAAGCTATGTCCCAAAAATTTAGAGGCCTACTCCACATCTTGCACACAAAGGTGATGAAAACAGCACAACGTCTTCTACAGAGCTAGAGAAGTCGTATTAACCTTTACAACTGACAATATGAACCTTATGACCCTTGTAAATGCATTATTGCATTATGGGAAATGTAGGAATTTTTTTTGCTTTTGGAGCACACCCCACATGAAAGACTAAAATTACAGATCTGTGCACCTCAGCTGTTTTGATTTTAATCACTCTTTTTTTTCCAAATAGGTCTCTTGCAAGACAAACAAGAGTCTGGAAGTAATACTAAATAAGCAGTATGCCCCTTTAACCACACATCTACATTCCAACATGAAGGGTAAAAAAAAAAAAAAAAAAACTAAGACAAGCACAAAGGAGCTACATGAACAAAAGGGCAAATAAAGAAGATCAACTTTAACCTTTACTAAGAGGCACTCAGCTTTTATTTTGCCCCGATCCCCTTCCAAAAATGAGTAAAACACGATAGGAATGACAAGACGAGTAGCAGACAGGTGACTCAATAGTGTGGAGTATGCAAGCCTGGCAATACCTCACTCAACAGCAGGCGAGCTTTATCACAGCCCTTCTCACCAGACAAAACACACAGCGCTAAACAAGAACAACCCTGTTCCAAAGTTGACTCCCTGGCCCAAAACAGCACACGGCTGAGTAGGTTAAGGCATGGTGCCACATAAAACAAGCTGTGATTTACATTCCGACATGCACAGACCGCATTTTCGCAGTTATCTGTGTTATTCTGGCAAAATAAACTTTGCATTGTTTGGCGACAAATAATGAAAGAAAGGCATCCACCGAAAATAGATTTAAAGAGAGAAGAGAGTGGCTGCAAAGAACGGCGACAGAGAGTACGTTTTCATCAAACGCACATGATGCTTGTGTACCGTGTTACAGAGTGGTGTGATTCAGTGCAGCAATTCTAAACCAATTGCATGACGTTGATGTGTACCAGGCTGAATATTGATTGACCACATCAATAAATACAAAGAAAGGAAAAATAGCATGTCATCTGTTTTTCACTTGGAGAGAGGCTGGATTTGGCTCCATTGTTGTAAGCCGTCTGTCTTTTTTCAGCGTATTTTTCTGTGGTGGCTTTATTCATCCAAGAACCAGAGGTTTAAGAGTTGGAGCCCCTAATTTCCTACACCTGTGTTCAGCCATTGCAAATTCTTATTTGTTCTGTACTAGTTCTCCCAGGTCCTGCTGAGCAGCAGCTACCACTAAATATAAGGGACAAACATGCCAGAGAGGCCTGGTTTGGCTTCTCTGCAGGACAGAAATCTCTGAGCGCATATTTTTGTGGCATCGGGAGGCAACTGCTCTTTTGTCGTAGTTGTCATTTAATGCAAAAATCTCAGTCTATGAGACAAAGAGTGTTTAGCAGAAGCTTTGGAGTAGGAGCAAGTAGAGACAGTTTGTTTATTTAAGTGGCAAATGGCAACGAAACGGGCTACGTACCTTGGCAAGTTCTCTCATTGGTTAGCAGCTTGTAGCCTTTCTTGCAGCTGCACTCAAAGCTACCCACTGTGTTTCGACACACATGATCACACCCTCCATTGTTCAGACGGCACTCGTCAATGTCTGTGAACAGAAAATCATAACGAGGAGCGGATACATCAAATCACTCATCGCAGCTGCAAATGAGAGAGCGCTGAACTTAAACCTACAGCATGCAATTTTTCTGTCACTTGAAAGTAGGAAAAACCTGAAGATGTGTTAGCACAGAGTGGCCTATTTACACACTCAGCAGACAAATAGAAACATCATCATTTATCAGTTTTCTGCTCTTATAAGAAAATACACACACACATATATAGTAACGGCTTTAAAAAAAAAGTTCTTAAATCTGAATAGTATGTTGGAGATGTATGTAAATGAGGCAACTTGGACTAACAGTGCAAAACAGGACAGTCATTTCTGTGGAAATAAGCTTCAGGGATTTCCTTGCTGGTCCTCGGATAGGCTAAAAATTAGCTTGCGTGTGACTTTAATGGAGTGCAGCTCTCACACAGTAAAGCCCCGAAGCAGTAAGGCCTCTAAATCATCATTGTCCATCTCCTTCCGATTATTCTGCTCTTTATTTCTGTAGCCAATACTGAATCGATATGTCATGTGCTGATCCCTGCTTTTCATGGTGCTCTGCCTTGGCAAGTTTGGCAGCAGCTCTGATTAATTCTGAATCATCATCACAAATGAGGCATCTGTCTCTTGAGGGAGTCTTCATCATCTGGTTAAAATAAATGCATGAGAGATGGAATTAAATAATCCCATCCTTGCTTCATCTTTGTCTCAACTCCTCAGAAGTGCCTGGCCTGAAGCGAGCGTCTGTCTTCTTGTGCCAGTGCTGCCTGTGTTCATTTTCCTCTTGTTTCCTCTCAAACTAAACTAATACAAGCCAATGTATTTTTATTAGAGTTGTTAGTCTAACACTGTAAGCACACTGACACACTGCTATCCTGCTTTTCTGGAAACATGTTTTTGTTCACCTGCATCCCATGTTTGTTTTCCCCAAGTCTCGATAATTCCACATAACATTCGGAGAGGATTAGAGATTGCACGAAGAAAAAAACCACACACACACACAAAAAAAACAGCAAAATTATGCAGGTTGCTTGAGTTGAGGATGCTCTGCCAACACTCACAAAGATGGCAGTGCAGAAGAAAACTGTCGGGAAAGCTGGTGCCATGACAAAATATTTCTTAAAATATGTTGTTGAAAAGCAGAAGGTAGTGATAGATCTGTGACACCTGTATGGATACAGGCAAAATAACTTGTAGTTGCAAAAGAAAATGTGGTTTCTGCAGAAAATCTAACTGGCAAGTTACAAGGGGTTCTAACTTGGGTAGGAGTGAATAATTATTTAATCATTCCTGTTGGCTGCATGTGGAGGGAGAAGCTGGAAAAATGACAAGCAGGAGAATAATTTAGTGAGAGCTGGACAGGTGCAGCTTGAATGCTGCCTGCATCCATGGGCGATGGGTGGGAATACCTTTGCAAGTCTTGCGGTCTGGCTGCAGAGTGAAGCCAACAGGACAGCTGCAGCGGACTCCTGTCACTGAATCATGACATGTGCTATCACAACCGCCATTGTTCACTGCACAGGTCTCTGCAGGGAAACACGCATTCAGTTAGATAAACCCCACAGAAAATACAAAGTAGATTCAGTTGTGACCTACTTATTTCTTCCAATTGAAACAGCATACATGCATACTGGTGCAACTGCAAAAACTACAAGAAACACCATTACTTTTGTGAACAGGCCAAGAGCAGCATGCTGATCAAGTGTTGAATGGTAGAGAGGAAAAAAAGAGAGTAAAGATAGAAACAGTAATGAATGCAGCCAATGAAAGAGATTACCAGTCAGAGAAACAAAGAGTTTGTCAATAATGAAAGGAGACAAGTCATTAGGAAATATAGCTAACACAGCCAAACATGGGAACTTCACTTGTTGTGTCTGTCTGTGCGTGTGTGAGGTATGTGAGCAGGTTTGTTTCTCTTTGGTAAAAGCAAATTATGACCTCCAAAAATCCTTTTATACTGTAGGAAATGTCTCCCCTCCATTATAAAGGGAGAATTTTCATTTGCAGACACATGTGGACGAAACCACCAGTTCCTTCCTGGTTTTGACAAAACCTTCCAGGCATTTTGGGGATAAAAAAAGCAATTTCAGCTCCCCGGTCCCTATGTTGGCTAGGCTGATTTGAAAAAGGCAGGTAGTCAGTAAGGACAGGATAGCTGAGGTCTTTTCTCTAGACAGTGACAAATTTCACACAGACTTTAATTTTAAGTAACCGTACAAGACAGAGTCGCTCTAACATCCAAGATCAGTGGATGCCTACTACTTTTGGCATCCTTATAGATGGGCTCACACACTTCAGAATAACAACAAAAAATAATAAAACAACAGCTATCACTTTAACTTTCTGTAAAGAAACCAGTCATGTACACATCTCATCACTTCTTTTTAATGGGCAGTGGGATGTTGGCTGGCAGCCCAGCACAGCTGGAATAGTCCACGACTTCACGCTGGTAAGACGATGGCAGCTAACACACGGCACTAAAAAGGGAATGTAGCTGTTATTTCTTATTTTGTTAAATAAAGAACAAGCAACCCTTTGGGAAACACTTACCCTCGTCAGTTCTAAAATTAAAAAACTCCCTCAATATAAACTGCAACAGCCATAATCAAACTTCTCTCAAATTAAAATCTCAGTTAGAGACTAGAACGATGCATCAAAGCAAAACAGGTGCTAAAAGTGATGTAATTTAGTGTTTTACAGCCGTTTCTTGGAAAAAACACACAACACACAAGTGAATGCCATCACTCAAGGCTAAACACGGTGTATCAATATACTAGGACAAGCTTGGAATAAATGTCAGTTCAGATGAAGCCATAAAAACAAGGTTTAAAAAAATAATAATTTTGACATTGAAATGACTAGGTCTAAATGCTAAACACCATTATAAAGGATGGTTGATTTAGCTATACTTGTGACTCATTATATAAACCTGACTATATATAGTCTATTCTTCAGCCTGCTTGCTGGCTTCAACATCTGCCTGTTGCTGTACTGTATGCTGACATGAAGTCTGCTACAGGGTTTCTTGGATGACAAATAATTTTGCTATAATCCTTGTCAAGTAAGCCCTCTACCCAATACAAAACTCTACATGTGTTTTTGTCATAGCTTTTGGAGCGGAGTCGTGTAAAAGATGAAAATGTAACAAATAAAACTCACCACTGCTCACTTCAGTACATTCTGCAACATAATAACGTCTGCTAAAAATACCAAACTTTGATTAGTATTTGCTTTTCCTATGTAAATGACATTACTGAATCACATTTAAGATTTAATTTAATTCCATTTATAGAGCACCAAATCCTAACATTAGTCATCTCAGATCACTTTACAAGAAATCTTTCAATATTTTACAGACAACCATTCAGCAAGCACTTGGTGAGACCAGGAAAAAGAAGCCATCTGCCATCAGTCACTTATGTCTACCATGGGTTCTAAACACAACTTTCCCATATGGAAGAGGCACAACATAATTAACATAATTATCTTTTTTGCTTTTTATTTAATTGTTTTTCTTTTGAGAAGGGAACATACAAAAAGTAGGGGGCTAAAACCTTTTAGTAAATAAAGGTTTATACAGTAGTACTGAGGTCTAATAGGGTTGGACTTTTATAAAAAATTAGGCCTTTGGCAGATTTTGTTTTGTCCATGATTACATCGTCCTATGGGTTTCCTTCTTTAGTCAGTTTTTCCAGTGAAATGCATTTCTTCTACTGTTTCCAGCCACTGATCTGTCCTCGGAGCATCACATTTTTGCCAGTTTCCTGTTACGGCCCTTTTACATGCAACAGTCAAAACTTTGAGGAGAGGTATACCCTTCCTTCGATCATAGCAAGTATCAGTCAGAAACAAAAACATTACTCTGGGATTATTAAGAATAACCAAATACATGCTCAAAAATGAGAAGAATGTTATCCCAGAACAGCTGTAGTTTTATGCATGACCAAAAAAAATTCCATTTGCCTGCATCGTCTCCAACATTGTGGTGTAATTGTTTACTTTCATGTGAGCGGTAATAAAAAAAAACGATTAGGCTTTTTCATCCAAATTCTCTCCATCATTTAGAAGGACTTGAAGATTGCTTTGCCAATCACTCTCTGGCAAGTCAGAGATTGTAAAGAAGACCAAGCATGTGCCTGGATCCCCTGTTCGCTTAGAAGCCATATAGAGGAATAGAAGATGCCACGGTAAACCTGTTGAACTTAACTGCTAAAACATTTAGAGGGAAAGGTTCTTCTGTCGACAAGATTCAGCCTCATATTTTAATCAAAAGGCTTATAAAACAGTTTTCAGTCTCATGGGCTGGATTTTTGACTTCTTGACTATTCCACTTGTCTCAATAGTTGGCAGAGCAGAGCCGAGCGCAGCCAATCAGGTCTGCTCCTCGACTGGCTCCCCGCTGGGATGTGCGCTTTCACCTTTATCATTTATCTTGTCTGAAAACAGAACCATTTTAAAGTATGCAGATGGCTCTGTTATCTTTAGTCCGCCCCGGGATAATGAGAGCAGCCATGATGAGTTTGTTAAAGGGTCAGACAAATCCTACCTTCAATAAGACGTATTTAAATCAAAAGAAATGATCACTGATTTAAGAAAATGTACGTACAAAAAAGATCAGGTCCATTTAGAAACAGACTGGAGAATGCATTCAGTCTTATAAAAACTGAACTTTGAAGCAAACTGTGGAGTTATGTGTTAAAACGGGCACCAGCATCTGTCATGTTTGAAGAAACTTCGATAAACTTTTGACAAAACAACCATTTCATGTTATCATGCTTTCACTGAGACCAAACCATCTTTCCTTGGTCTCATGGTTTGGATATTTATCTTTAAAGAACAGAAACTCACTCAGTCAAACTGTTAAATGGTCTAACAGGCTTATTGGTGAGTCACAGCTGAACCCAGCAACCCTGGTATGGATAGATTACAGCAGCTGGCTGGTTTGATTTTACTTGATGATGTGCACCCTTCATATAGAGTTTCAGTTTCTTCGTTCTGGAAAAAAGCTTCTAATTGGCCATCATTCAGAGAAGAAGAAGAAAAAAAACAATCATGGTTTTGCCATCTATCTGATGCTATGTAAATTCTCCATTATTATTTCTTCATCTCTCTCTCTTTATGTTGAGTTACGCTTATCTGTTGCCCATCATCTTTGTTTGTTTGTTTGTTTTATATATATATATATATATATATATATATATATATATATATATATATATATATATATATATATATATATATATATATATATATATATATATATATATATATGTATGTATGTATGTATGTATGTATGTATGTGTGTGTGTGTGTGCATTCAAGGATGGATGACTCACTTACTGCAGGCCAGATCTACTTAGGACTACAAATGAAGTAACCAGAACCTGAACCTAAGAACGAAATGAAAGAATTCTTATAAATCTTTATAACAATTTATTTTTCTTAAATAAGACTGAGGTGGAATTTTTTTTGAATGCGTTTCCATTATTATGTCTACTCTTTGTAGTCAGTAAATCAGAGCGATGCTGCCTCTGATCCTCTGCAGGAGAATGATGGCTCACAATACGATACCCCAGTCACAACCCAGACTTGCGCGTGTAACACTGTGGATTCGCATAATTGCAAAGTGCGAGCAGAGACGGTTGGCAGACGAGACGACAAGACGCTGTCAGGACATGCCTCCAAAACGCTTAGTCAGGCAGCCATTTCACCAAACTGTAATGATCATGTGTTAAGAGAGCAAAGAAATATTTTTGACATTATGGTTTTTGTGAAGAGAGGGGAGAGACGCGCACTCTGGTATGTTTGTCGGTTTGTGTGATTTGGATGCACACCAGCCACATCTACAGTGCGCTGGGCTGGGAGAGGCAATTACAGTAACAGTGGGCTGACTTTTCTAAATATCCTTCATTATAATCTGCAGGGTGTTTGCTCTGATGCTGGGCCTCTGTATTATATCTCATACAGAGAGCTTCAGCCAGTGTACACAAGCTTTTAACAGAAGCCACATGATTTTAGCTGTAGCACGTCTTCAGTTACATCAGCTTGTCATCAGACATTTATGACGACTGCAAACAAAAGACATCAAAGGATGAGGGGATAGAATTTAGCAAAACGCACAAGGCGAAGCCCGCTTTGGTGTTGATCGCTGATTGTCAGGTGGACAAAGAAGCAAAAAACCATGAAGCCAGAGGAAAGTTACTCACATGGTACAGGGTTTCTCACATTAGGGGAGCGCTCTCTCAGTAAAATAAAGCCCACAATAAGAAAATAAAACTAAGGCTGTAAAAGTTCTGGCGTCTCGAGAAAGTTCTGGATTTGCAACCACAAAGTAAGTGGTAAAGTAACAGAGAAAATTAGGAGACAAACCTTTTAAGCAGCATGCAAAAATATGTTTCTGGCTGCGTATGTCTCCATTTCAAGAAAAGAAAGAACCCTGAAACTGGGACACAAATATCTTAATATAGGTCAGACTGTTATACTGGAGAGTGTGAGGAACTCTGTGTTCGTGTACATACAACAGCAACAACTAGTAACTTAAAACACTACCAGTTTGCTTCTTACCTTGAACGGGCTCCTACTCCTCTGAGAACAAGCCTCCTCCCTCAGTTTCTTACATGGTGTAATTAAATCGTAAATCTCTTTGATGTATCAAGGTTTGATATGTCTTCACAGATTTATGAGTTTATTTTTCCTGGCATCCTTGCCTGCATTTGTATTAAAACACAGCTCGTCCCGAAAATTGGGATGAATTGCATTAGTGATACTATCAAGGTACAATACCGATTGTCTGCTTTCCCCTCGACACGTGTACCATTGTTCATTTTACAGCAAATGTAGTGGAACAAATTACTTTTGGCCACAACGTAGAAAAAGAAACACTGCAATTGATCATTTTCAGCAATTTTAGACACAAGTTTACATGTGTATGAAAAATCAAGTTGGGGAGTGTTCTGTGTTTTATCTTTTGTATGAAGCAGTGCTGAATCACGGACACGTTATCGGCTCCCTTACCAGAGCTAATAGGCCGTGGTGATGGAGTTCAGGAACACCAAGGCTGAGTGTTTGGAAAAAGTGCAAGCTTAATTTCACTCATTTCAGTCACATCAAAATACAAACAAAGACAAAGTCTTTGGTCTGTGCTCTTGATGTTTTGGAGTTTTAAAAAAGACTACTTGCATTTGTGCTGGTACAGTACTGTGAACGGAGAAATAGTTCAGTCTTTCTGAAGGTCTTTCAAAGTTTGCCTTTGGAGATTCACTGCTTTTGAACTCATACTCACTCCGGTTCTTGTACCTAACCATTTTCAGAGGAATTTTTTATTTTTGGCTGTTTGTTAGGCCACTTAAACACCGACCTATGAATTATTCAAGCATAAAAAGGCAAGCGATCAAAGGAATAAACCAGTGTTGTGTCTACACATCACAGAAAAATTAGCAAAGACACAATTTTACATTGTATTTTCATTTATTATTAGGCTGCTATTGTTTATCATTACTAGCAGCCTGTCACAAAAACATACAATTTGCTATTTTTTTTTTAAAAAAAATGCCACAGATAACTTAGTTTGACAGGTGTAAAATAAAACACCTATACCCAAGATGCAGTTGGCACTTCAGCTGATCCTTCTACTGTTCACTGAAGCCTCATCAAAAATGATTTCAGTGGAAGGCTAACTGTCAAGAAGCCATTCGTAAGGAAGGTAAAAAGGGAGAAAGGCTGAATGTATGTCCAACTAGGTACACAAATAGTATTTTTTGCCCCCCACCCCCAGAAAGAGATACAACAGCGAGTTACAGCCATCTTTAAAACATGGTGGCGGCTCTGTCATGGTTGCAGCTGTGTTACTTTGCAACATTGTCATCTGTCTTAATTTTTCAGCCTGTCATTGATCCCAAACACACTGCCAGTGCAGTAAAAGCATACTGGGAGAAGGGGGAAAAACCCACAGGTGAATACAATCAATTATGGATTAGCCTCTCTAGAGGCCAGACCTCAACATTATGGGATCATCTTCACAGAAAACTGAGCAAAAGGCAGCCAACATCCATAGAAAAGCTTTGAACATCTATAACGAAGCCTGGAAAATTATCCTTAAAGACTACCCCAAACTCTGTACTCTAGACTTTAAGTTACTGATTATATGAAAAAAAAAATGTCCCCATGTGTGATTTATCATCATATACTATATAATTAGGTTAGATATAATTAGATGGTTAACATTTCATCGGGAATGCTGCTTCATGGAGAATATTTTGCTTCACCCAAAAGCAGCATTATATGAGTTTTCATTTTGGCATAAAAAGGAAATAGAAAATCTGCCGGTTATTAACTTCTTAATGAAACCATTTGAGAATTACCAAGGGGAAATTTCCCAATTGCAGCGCCTCATAACTTATAAGCATATCAGTTGTTGGTAGCATCAGATAAATATAGCAGAGCAAAAGCTATAATACTGGAAGGTGGCAAATATTAACCACCTTTCTGTATCTCTATAATTTTGTATCTTGCTCGTACTGCTGGTCAGTGGCTCCCTGTTTGCAGCTGTGTTTTGAAAAGGAGTGGTTTGACACAGGCAGTGGGTGTTATTGAGAGGGCATTCACAGAAAGGAGAGGAAGGTGATTAGGTCAAGGGTCAAAGGGACGATGTGGTAAGGGGAAGGGCCTGATCAGTGTCTTCTAGGTTAGCCTCCACTATTCACCACACCTACATACCCTCAGAGAGAGAGGAGTCAGAGGAGCACATATTTACCATTAGGGAACAGCTGTGGGGCTGCCTGGGACTGGACACTCCTCTCCCCTGCATGCACGTACACACACGCATGCACACACACACACATTGTTAAAACACCACTTTAGTTCTATGTACATTTAAACCACAAAGGATTTGTGTCTTACACCAAGCAGTTCTCACTCCTGACTCGTCACATACTGACACTTTATTAAGACCCATTAATGTCACATTTTAATGCACCGAGTGTCATTCTGTCATTTTTTTAATACAGAAGGTAATTTGAAAGATTTCGATAGGTTCCTCACCTTCTTATGTCTGGTTTAGGCTACATCGTATCAACTGTATTATGGCCCAAACTGTACAGAAGATCATTTTATCCCAAAAAATGTGTCTTAAATCTCTATGACTGTTGAGTTATTTCTGTAATATGAGCACAGAAATCTACACCAGTCATTGAAAAACTAAATATAATGAAGCAAAAGAGGAATCAGGTTGGTGGTGTAGCAAAGTGGAACTGCCAAATGGTGTAACACCATAGACAAGCCAGTGTCATTAACGTCACTTTTTATTTTTTACATTCCTTCCCCCAAAATAGCAAGCTTGTGCCCTGCTCCCTAATGACATCACAAATGTTGTGGAAAAACTGCAAGCATGACTGATCATGGAACAGTGCCTAGTCTGTCGTGTCTCTCAGTCACACAAAAAAAAAACAAAACTATATTTTATGACTATAATTGCAAAATCCGATGAGTGGCCAGACAAAAACAATGTCTTGTCTGAAACTGGTCTGAAGTAGACGCCATTAAACTGCAGGCAAATGTGCTCTGTTGGCATTGTTACTTTTGCAGAATGAAAAACTGATGTAACCAAGAAGCAGAGATGCTTTTTGCAGACAGGAAAAGTTTGCCTTTGAATTTTTGGCAATTTTGCAAAACACTGTATTTTAACCTTTAACCACCAACCATCATCTTTTCCTAACCTTGGTTAGTTAACCCTAACCTATAAACCAAGTTTATTGCCCTATCATTGCCAAGAAGCTACAGGGGGAAAAAAAAATCAAATCAAATTTATTTTAAAAAATGGCCCATAGACTGTACAGAAATGATGGATGTATCCAGACTGAAGTATCCGTTTTGCTTCGGAAGACTCCGCTTGGGCATTTCAGTCTCCATCACCATAAACTCATCAGGAAAAACTCTACTCAGGTCACAAATGAATTTTGACAAGGATGATGTTTATTTATTTGGACATTTCTGCAATCAAATGAGTCGCCCCCTGCTGGTGATTACAAACAGTAGACTTATGGCACTTTGTCACTGGCTTCAATTTATGCCCTTTAAAATGTGACCAAAATGGGTCCTGAAAAATCATCATTATTTGACGAGTTGCCAGCAGCAGTGAGCTGGCTATGCAAAATGAGAACTAATTTGATGCTCTGCACCTTATTCCCAGCATCATGGTAACTCTGTTTCCCAATCCATTCTTACTGGAAAATAAATACTGTGTGAAGACAGCCTAACACCTTTAATGGGAAATGTGTTTGTTTCTTTCTTTATTTCCTCTTTTACAGAGGGATGGGGGAGGGGAACACCCTGAAGGCATGGCCTTTACCACCATTCTCCTGCTGCACAGTTAATGGAGGGGATTGTTTTTACCTTGATAAAGATGGGCATATTTTATTAATGGTGTGGAACACAATCTTGTGTATTTGAAAGCAGACACAGTGGAAAAGTCAACTGAGAGCTGGCTGTTTTGGATTTTATTTTATTTATTTTTTAATTTTTTTAAACATAGGTCATGAAAACCGTTTCATTTTTCAGGTTTGACACACTGTTGCCTCAGCACACATTGAGCTTAGCCTGATAGTTGGCACAGCCACAAACGGCACAACTTGTTTCTGATCTCCGCAGCATGTCGGAAAAATGCTACAAGGCCACTTTTTCAGGTCATCCAGCTATCGCTGGGTAATAGGAGGCTGAGGTATGTTCACATTATCCCATTTACCGAGTGACAGGTTGTGCTCACACGTTATGTATTTCCAGAAGGCTTCAGAACACTCACCAACTCATACAGAAACCAGTTCAGTGAAATGAATAACGAGAATTAATGAAAAGCATCATGGAGTAGGGAATAAGGTGGATTGCATGGATGATAAGGGACTACCTCTCTTGCATTAAACAAATCATTAATGTTCATTTATGCTGGAAGGTGATAATGACATTAGAGAATGACATTATGCTGTTGCAAAAGAAAACAGGCGCTCGCTGGTAACAAATGAACAAACAGATTAATCATTTCCAAATCCTGTCAACAAACTGATAATGAAAGTTCTTGCTCTAAATTAAAGGGTGACATTTCAAGGCAAAAGTGTTACCTTGCAACATGCACTCATGCAAATACATATTCCACACAGCGCAAAGAAAAGGCAGCAGGATCGTTTGTGTGTGAGATGAGGCTTTTGCTAGTTAGTATGAGCACTGTGAGCCTTGACAGACAGACAGCGAGTGGTGGTTAGTGCCGCAAGCTGAAAGTCAGGGACAGCCAGATTCATTTCTGCACTTTATAGGGTCTTTTACGGTCAGATCATTTCAGAATTAATGTTGTTAGGCTGTTAAGTCAAGTCTCTAAACACTGTCAGTGGCCTAGCCATATAATTTATGTGGTGCCAATAAAAATAATTTCAGAAAGCATTACTGTCCTTTTGTTTTCATCTCCTCTGTAATTTATGTCAAATTATGACTTTTAATTGACGGGCTTTTACTTCAACAAACTGCTCCAGCAAAACTTGCTCAGCGAATGCCATTTCTACAGTCGTCTGAGTGTATATTTAGCTTCAACTTCACACTCAACTACAGGCACACATTTTAGTATGCAGTCCATGCACACTCACCCATGATATAGCTAGGGTGGAGGACTGGGTGCACATTGCCGAACAGAAAATGGCTGTTTGAGACTAAAATTGCAGGAAGATTTTTGACTCTTATCCCTGCAGGAATTATTTTAAATCACTCACGCACACCCCTGTAATTAAAGCAGGTATTCTCTGAATTGGTCACTCTGGAGTCCACAGCCAGCCCTTTTAAGGTGCCAGATGAAGAAGTAGATGTTAGATGCACAAGTCAAACTGTAACACTGTAAAGCATGCAGAGTTCACACCTAGAGCCATGGTTCCACCAATGTGTACCAATCCCAACATGCAGCATCCAGAAACGGTAATTCTCAGCGCACAGAGGACAGGGCACAGCGAGACACGTCTGAATACACCGCAGACCACCCGAAATGAGAGCAATGTGTTTATGTTATGGGCATGTGCCTGAATACTGCATGTGTTTACATGCATGTGATGCATGCATGCAGGATATGTACTGTATGTTTGTGTGGTTGTTTGTATAGCTTTCACTTTGTATTATAAAATGCATCTCTCAACTCTCTTTGTGTGCGTGCGTGTGTCTTACGTAGTGTGGACAACTCTTCAGATGATTGAACTCCTGAGCATGTCTGCATCTGACTGCCATTTGTGGATGTTTATGATTTGCTGTGCTAACAATCATGAATGCTTCCACATGATGGCTGCTCCTTTCCGATACCTGGACTTCACTTGATACAAAGACCGTGAAGAAAATGGGTTTTCTAGAACTGTTGTGAAAAATCTGACTTTAAAAAGCGTGTGTTAGTGTATGTGTGAGTGAGAGGGGATGTGTGCCACCCGTCAGCCTTCCTGATACAAACATTTTCAGCTAGAGCATCATCAGAGGTGAAAACAGAGGGATAAAGAACAAACACTTCCAAATAGAAAGGCATATGGTGCATTATTACAAAATGCATCACTAAGCACAGGGAGGGAGATTCATCACAAAAATGAATGAAAATGTGCAGAACTCGTATGAAACACCCGGGAAAATAGACTAAAGAGTGAAGGTAAAGCATACTGAAAGAGCCCACCTGCCTAACAACAAAGCCACTGACAAGGCAAAAGCTGCTTTGCAATAATTTTCTTTGCTGTTGCTTTTGGATGAAGTATGAGGAGACTAAATCAATCAATAGTGAGGCTAAACAGGCGTGTATTTTCACGTTGTGCTGTTTCTATGGATACCCTCTACTGTCTATAAATCATTTACTATTGTTGAATGCGTTGGCTGAAAGGGTATTATCGCTGCATGTCATGCAGACATGTAAAAACACAATAAACCCAGTAGGCCCTTTTTTTCTGACTTTAAGAACAGTGATGTTAAAAACAATACAATATTGTAATATTAATTTAGAATTTAAATTGATCCACTGGCTCAAAGACAGATTTTTTGCTTTTATACACTGAAAAAAAAAATCTTTGAAAATTCTGTTCAAAAGCAGAGCTGTTTTTATTGCGTTTTGTTTTCACTGGAGGGATAAAGTTATTGTATTATTCAATTTATTTATGAATCTTTCATTGTCTTAGAAACCCCACAGAGTTACTTATAGTGCATAGCAGCAGTGCCTCATTGAATGCCTTCCAACCTTCTTGTCACTCACTCTCTCGCCTGTGGTTCACGATGCAGAGTGTTTGTTTTATTGAGGTTTTATTCTCTATTACGGAGTTTGTCAAAAGAAGCGCCCCTGTGCCCTCTCTCCACCACTGTAACTCCAGACTCTGTGGGGGGAAATCAGAGATTTTAACTGGCTGACTGCTTCCTAATCTGGCAAACCAAATGTAAATTTCTTTCTGCCTTGAATAAGACTGGTAAAGACGTATAATTTTGTTGCGGACGACTTTGTGGCATCCTCTTGGCCTAGGACAGTACAGCAATAATGACAGGTTGGCTGACCAGACCTTGACACAGGTCTGGCTCTCATCAGGGCTGCGGTATTAAAGGAGATCCAGAAACACTGAAATGATCAGCCACTACCCAAACCAGGCTCTCAAACTTAGCAGCCACCGAAACCGAGCAATCGCCTCGCCAGTCTGCTCTGCAGGCGAACCTAAACATGTTTTTCTTCATAGGAATAAGTCTCATTCAAATTACTTAGGCTCCAATTTGTCCTAAATGGGTTTGTAGTGTAAACAGAAACTATTAATGACACTCTGGTTAAACAGGCGGATAAAATAAAAGGTCTCTCTGCAGCAGCAGTCAGTCTCAGATTTACACCCGAACAAGTTTTTAATGTTCCATGGTTGCTGATGAAAAATCTGTGCATTTCTGCATGGCTAGGCTAGATACATGTTTACATAGACCTGCGCTTCGACTCTTCTGCAACTCACAGCTCCCATCTGATTTAAAACTGCCCTTCACAACAGCTCAATATGCCTGAGTAGCTGAATGATTTTTACTCAACATAAGTCAACTGAGGCAAACACTGATAAATGCCAGTGGAAGGTTAGGTCAGGCGTTTGAGTTAATCCCCAATGGGAAGCAGTGGAGGAAATGACCCAACGGCTAATAGAAGGTGTGTGTCTGACATGGCTGAGAAAAACAGAGGAAAAGGCACAGTGTCCAGTAAAAAGGAAGAGGAGAAGCCAAGGCAGATGCAGGGGCTGAGAGGTTACTGGAGCAGCAGTAGGAGAGGGAAAAGCACAGTGGGTGGTAGCCTTTTGTCCTTGCATGTCACAGATCAAGAGAAAAGGCTCAGGGATACAGTTATTTTAACGAGGCCTGTTTCTCAACTTGCATTTTTATCACATAAAACTCATTTCAAACGTTAATTAAATTTGCTGTGGGAAATTGGGTGCCAAGCTAATCATTTGTAATTTTACATTTTCTCATTCAAAAGCTATTATTTATTCCCCTTGGTAGCTGCATTGGGGTGAGATGACTCACCTACACAAGTCTTTCCATCGCTGTGCAGGACAAACTTCATGTGGCAAGAACACTTGGGGCCCTGGTCAGTCTCCTCACAGATGTGCTGGCAACCCCCATTACCGTAGTTGCACGTCACTGGGAAAGGACACGTAGTTAACACAAATGGTACTTTGAGGATTACGCACAGTCTAAGTTATTCATTTGAAAGTCAGTGTGGAGAGGAGACAGGAAACAGAGGGGGAGAGATGGTATGACACGAAAACAAAATATGCACATTTAGATGGGACAATCTAACACGCACTCTTTCTCTGGGCCATATGCTCTGTGACGTAAACACTGCAGGCTCAGTTTAGCCCTCTTTAAAATGTGCACAGAGTAATGTTTCCGATGGAGTTTCTCGAGGTGAGCTGAAAACTGAAATTATTACAGAGACGAGAATGGCGCTTGGAGCTACCATGATTATTGTTTAACCTCAGAAATTGTACAATAAGACGCTAACAGCGCAATAAGAGCTCTGAAAACTAATGCAACCTCTAGACATCCAACAGCATCGTCTTTTTTTATTCAGTGCTATTTACACCTGGACTTAGATTAAGGTCAAAATCTGTGCAGCATAATACTAGGTAGAGCGTGTATTGATTTCCATATTCCCCACCTCAGGTTCTGAATCCATGTTAATTAAATAAACTCCTCCTCTTGGTTAATTAATTTATATCTCCCACTTAATCTTTTTATCCTCCTGACTACACTGAAGGTTGGAGTTGGAGAGGTCACATTTTTAAACTCACCAACACTCAACGAGCAAGCAGCTGAGCTTTAATCCTTTTCATTCATTCTACAAAATATGGAAAAGCTTTAAAGTCATTAAAACACTATACACGTAATGACATTTCATAAGTACTAAGTAAAATTTCTGGTCCAAGTTTCTGTGTTCAGGCGAGAGGAGCGTTAAGTTTGGCACTTTTAACACACCTGTGATGACAGAGTGAAAAAGAGCACGAGTGAGCCTAGGCTTCTACCGCCATCCTGTCTGCACCCTACCATCCCTGCGCCTTTTGCCCTTTTCCTGGGCTGTCACAGAAAAACTATAGAATAACACTTCTCCAATCCTTATCCAAACACAGACAAATCCCCCATCAGCCCTGGCCCCAGCTCTGACAGGATGATCTCGGTTGCACAGCAACAGGAAGTGTGCACTGTCCGTCAGAGCAGTCCCCTTCGAGTAACCTCCACATGCTTGCCCCGGTTGTGTAAATGATTGCTACTCATCTGATAAACATGTTTTTCTTTACAAGGACTATTCCGAAGATTAGTCACGGCTTGGTAATGCAACATAAATGTCAGTTGCCAACTTCAAATGTGATGGAAGGCATTTGTGGAATGAGTGCAATTATCCATAATCGGCTAGTTTCCAACCCCAATCACCTTTTCATGAGGAACCTATAAACCATCCTTCTGACGTGTTTCCCTGTGTGTGTGTGTGTGTGTGTGTGTGTGTGTGTGTGTGTGTGTGTGTAGGTGTGTGTAGGTGTGTGTGTGTGTCTTTAATAGAGGGAGTAACTAAAAATGCTTCAGGTTGAGACGACTTACGCTTGCAGTCCTTCATGTTACGTGTGAGCTGGAATCCCGGTCGACACTCGCAGGAGATGCCACCCTTCTGCGTTTCCCTGCAGATGTGTGCACACCCATGATTCTTGTCCATACAGGTGGGTCCCTCGTTTTTTGTGCCATCTGGTTGCACTACGAAGGAATTTGTAGACAGAGTTTTAATCGCAACTGCCCAACAGACAATTTTTCTAAAGCCAGAGATCAATGACTAAACTAAGAATTTGACTTTTAATTAGAAAACACAGAAGACATAAGTGGAGTGGAAAAGCCTTGCTCAGATGCCTTGCGCACATTCTACCCTTCAGTGCCTCATATGCCTACTGGTGGTGACTGATATGCCCAGTTACCCCTTTACAAAGATTCAGGCCCTTGTTGGAACATGCAGGCTATAAAAAGGAGGCTGCCTGCAGAAAGGATAAAACTCCCAGCAGGAGCTGATCCCGTAGACCTGTAATTTTAATTGAGGTAATCCCCCATAAAGAAAAGAACACAATGAAAAACCCTTCTTGGTTAAATTCTCCCTGTTGAGACTGAGATCAAAAGGGATTGCGCTAAAGGAGGGGTGTCAGTGCACATTTTCATGAGTCATCAAGGTTGAAGCACTTCAGTAAGAGCACGACAAAACCGCTCATACAACACAAAATAAAAGACACTTTCATCATTTAAAGCTTTACTTAACATGACACACAATGATGCATCATTTCAGTGTGATGTATAAATGCTTGATGAACAGGCACAACAGACACCAGCATACATTTCCATCCCTCGTGTCATAAATTATAACACAAATGGTGCAGTGCTCTCTGCATAAAGCTGACATCTTTGCAGAATACGACTGATATTCGACTTATCCGTTGTGAAACCTTTCCTCCACTACAGATGCAGTGACAAAC